>NC_133392.1:605000-857500 GCF_047511655.1 Castor canadensis
TTTGTACCGTTGATGGATTTGGGTGGCTTCTAGATTTGAGGCGGTATGAATAAAGACAGTAGGGACATCTTTTGCTGAAGTTTCTCATTGTATAAGACTTTGTTGGGTCTGTATTTGTGAGTGGAGTTTCTTGGGTCATCACTGCTCATGAGTTAAATTTCATAGTTTTCCCCACAGGAGTGTTCAATGGGCTGGTCACTACTTACTGGAAAGAGTCCTCTGCCTGCAGTTTTCTCATTTTGGTTTTTGTTGAATCAGGTGTGCAACTGTGTGTGTCTGTTTCTTCACCCTCGCTGTCCTTTTCCACCGGCCTTTTCATCTTTGCAATAGTACCACCCTGTCCTGACAAAGCACGTCTTCACCTCCTTCCTTTTCCTTTTCCTTCTTGGCCACTCTTAGACATTTATGTTTCCATACACATTTTAGAATCAGCTTGCTGTGTCCTTAGAAATCTAGAATTTGAGCCTGGTACCAGTCATGCCTATAATCCTAGCTACTCAAGAGGCAAAGATCAGGAGGACCACAGTTCAAAGCCAGCCTGGGCAAATAGTTCACCAGACCCTACCTTGAAACAACCCACTACAAAATAGGGCTAGCAGAGTGACTCAAACGGTAGAGCACCTGCCTAACAAGCATGAGGCCCTGAGTTCAAACCCCAGTACCATCCAAAAAAAAAAAAAAAAAAAGAAGAAATCTGGGATTTGATTGGGATTGCACCACGTCTGCGTGTACACAAATCTTCATTTCAGAGTCTTCTAACCCGTGAACAGCACATCTTTCCATGTATTCAGATTCTCTTTGTCTTCTTGATAATGTTCTGTAGGTCTCTGCAAAGGGATCTTGTGCACTTTTCATTGTATTTATCATGAATATTTGATATTTGTGGTGTTAGCATAAATTATATTTTTCTGAAAAAAATGAAGCGTTTGCCTACCATGTGTAAGGAACTGGATTTGATCCCCAGCACCACACACACACACACACACACACACACTTTTTTTTTTAGTGCTGGCCTATTTCTATAGTACAGTAGGTTTCTGTATAATGGCCTTGTATCCAGCTTACTTTACGATTATTACTTCTTCTTTTCTGTTTTTTGGTGGTACTGAGGTTTGAACTCAGAGCCTCACACTTGCTAGGCAGGCACTACCACTTGAGCCACTCCGCCAGCCATTTTTGGTATGGCATATTTTTGAGATAGGGTCTCGCTAACTATTTGCCCAGGCTGGCCTTGAACTGTGATCCTCCTGATCTCTGCCTCCCAAGGAGCTAGGATTACAGGAGAGAGCCACTGGGGGCATCAGCTCACATTTATTACTTTTACTCTGTAGATTGCTTTGTATTTCCTACGTAAGGAAATCATGCTTAATCATATCACCTGACATAATGACAGTTTTACACCTTCTCTTCTAATCCTTGTTGGGGTTCTCTCTTCCTCTTTCTTTACTGCTTCTGCCAACACCCGCTGTGCAATAGTTGGATAGAAGTGGTGACAACAGTCTTCTTTGCTGAGTCCCCAAAGTGAGAGGGGGCAGCTTTCTGTGTCACCATTGAGTGTCACTTTGCTGTGGGGTCTGATAGATTAAGTTTCCTTCTACTGCTGATTTGCCAAGTATTCTTTTTAAAATCACAAAGAGATTCTGAACTTTGTGAAGTGTGTTTTCAGCATCTGTTAAGATATGATACTTTTTTTTTCTCCTTTGTTCTGTCGATGTGTTAGGTTACATTGACAAATATATAATGATAAACTAATTTTGTGTGTCTGGAACAAATCCACATGGTTAGGATGTATTGTCTTTCCCAATATTGCTGGGCTGGGCTGAGTAATATTTTGTAAAGATTTTTGCATCTGTTTTTACTGACTAGAATTATTTAATGCCCTTGTCTGCTTTAAGTATCAAGGTTATGTTTATTCACAGATAATTGGATGTGTTTCTTCTTTTTCTGTTCTCTGGAACAGATCTTATAAACCTCATATCATTTCCATTTTAAATGTTTGGAAGAATTCTCTGTGAAGCCATGAGGCCATCTGGACTAAGACACTTTTTTTTTTTTTTTTGGTGGTACTGGGGTTTGAACTCAGGGCCTCACCTGAGCCACTTCACCAGCCCTGTTTTGTATTGAGTATTTTCAAGATAGGGTCTTGAGAACTATTTGTCTGGGGCTGACTTTGAACTGTGATCCTTCTGACCTCTGCCTCCTGAGTAGCTGGGATTACAGGCGTGAGCCACCAGCACCTGGTGACATGTTCTTTTTTAATGAGAAAGTTTCAAATTACCGATTCGATTCTTTAATAGTTAGACAACTTTTAAGCTGCATCTGTATTTTCTTAAGTCAGTTTTGTTGTGTCCTTTCCTAGGAATTTGTCTGTTTCACCTAATATCTCATCTTATTGTCATGTGGTTGCCTATATCACACATTTTCCCTTTATCTTTCCCATCTGTGGGATCTGTAGTAATAACTGCTTTTAATTCTTACATTTGTGACTTGTGCCTTTCTTTTTGTCTCAACCAGATTTGCTAGGGGTATATTTATTTTTTATTAATCTTTAAAAAGAATATATAATTTTTGTTAATTTCTGCTCTTTTCTTTATAATTTCATTCCTTCTAAGTTTGGTTAACTTATTACTACTTTTTTCTAAATTCTTGACTAGATATGTAACTCACTGATTTTCAGTCTCTTCCTCCCTCCTTCCCTACTCTCCTTCCTTCTTTTCTTTTTCTTTATCGCTATAAATGTTCTCTAAGCATAGTTTTAGATCGACAAGGTTTGTCCTGTTATGGAGGTCAATTTCCAAACAATATCTCCTTATCTTAATGTTAATTTATAGCTAAATGCTTTGTATTAAGAGAATGCTTGAGAGTCTGTTGACTGCGTGGAATCAGCTCTGGTTGTGGCAAATGTGCCTTGTGTCCTCTTTAGGCTGTTAATTCCAATTTCCTGCTCCTGTCATTAGAATGTCTATATCCTTCTGCTTTTCGCTGGCTTGTTCTTTTAGTATTAAGAAGGGTTTGTGAACACCACTAGCTGTGATCAGGGTTGGTCAGTTTCTTCTTCTAAGTCTGCCTATCTGGATTTATCTGTCATTTCTCACACATAAAGTTTTCAATTGTCACATTCTCAGATTGAAATTATTCTTCATCTTTATGAAACACACTTCTTTGTGAGTTTGGGCAATACTGCCTGAATTAAAACCTGTAGTACTTGATGTTAGCATAAATAAAACATCTATTTCCTAGGAAAGACTTTATTCACTGTCTTTAACCTTTCTGTGTCATTATATTTAAGTTGTGTTGGATACAAAGATCTAAGTAAAATCTGAAATCACCGTTCTTGTGTTTTGATTGGAGCATCTCCACTCCACTTGTTTATTGTAATTAGAATACTGCACTAAATCGACCATTTGTTAAATGCTTTCTGTTTTACACCTGCTCCATGCAGCTTTCTCTTTTCAGTTTTATATTGTGTTGATTTTGTTTGTAGAATTTCTGGAATCCATGGCTTGTGTTTCTAATCAGCTTGGGAAAGTTATTATCACTATTTCTTTAGATAAAAGTAGTCTTTGAAATCACTTGAGGACTAGGGCTGTTTTATTTCCTCCCAGAGAGGACTTTAGTCTGTTCTCTGGCACTGTTTATATATATATATATATATTTATATAACTGGGGTTTGAACTCAGGGCCTCATGCTTGCTAGGCAGGTCCTCTACCACTTGAGCCACTCTGTCAGCCTTTATGCTAATATATTTTTAAAGTAAATTGCAGACATAATTATAAAAAGTAAATTATACAGTCTATTAGAAAATTTGATAGGTGCTATGCAGAAAAATGAAGCCTCTTAAGGGATAGGGACTGCAAGGCAGGTGTGCATGTGACCGTTGAAGCAGGTGAATAGAGAAAGGCTCACAGAGGCCACATTTGGTCAATTTATAAAAGGGGTGAGGGGAGGGAACCAAGCAAATGCCAGGGGAGGAAAAGCCTGGCAGAGGCACAGCCAGGGGAAGCCCCAGTGGGTGGAGAGAGAGAGCAAGGAGACCCCAGGAGAATGCAGATGTCATTCAGCAGTGATGGAGTCTTGCCCATGTTGGGCACCACATCTGTAGAACAGCGTCTGTGTTCATGTTCTGAGGCTCCCTAACCAACAGCTTAAAACAACAGGAACTGACCTTCCAATGGTTCTGGAGGGCAGGTGTCTGACATTAAGGATCATGTGGCAGGGTTGGTTCTTCCAAAACCTGAGGAGAATCCTTCCTGTGCCTCTTTCCTGGCTTCTGTTGCTTGCCGGCGATCCTCTGCCTTCCTTGGCTCGTACATGCATCATCCCTGCCTCCATTGTCACATGGCTTCTCCCTGTGTCTGTGTCCAAATTTCCTTCTTCCTGTAAGAATACCACCATGCTGGGTTCAGGGCACACTCCCCTCCAATGTCACCTCATTTTGACTTCATCACATCTGCAAAGACTCTATTTCCAGAAAAAGTCCCATTCACAGGTGTCAGGGTGAAGTCTTCAACATATCTTTCCAAAGGGACACCATTCAACCCACTATAGCATCTGTGTGGCTGAGCTTGTTGACATAAAGACCCTGTTGATGCATTCTGGAGGCCATTTGCTGGACCATGAACTCACCTGGAGCTGACAGCATCTGGGCAGAGCCCACCCTATGACTGAGCATGGTGCCTGGCTCTCGGCAGACATCTGCATATTGGACAGAGCCTTCTGGACTCTGAGGTACTGTCCACGTCAAGCTTGCATTGGCCATGCGTGTCTGTCTTTCCACATTACTTCTGTAAAAACTTTAGAAAGAAGCTTCTTGTGTTACTGTCACACGCAGTGCACCCTCACCAGCAGGGAGGGCCTGGTTTGGGGATCGTATGCAGCCCCATTGCTGGTGGTGAGGGCCCAGCAAGTATCCCTGCTTTGTGTAGTTACTAGATAGAGGTGGTCTGTACCTGGCAGCTAGGTAGATCTTCCCATTTAGTTTGGGCCAGTCCATACCACAGGCTCAGGTGTCACTGGGGACCCTGGACCCAGTCATCCCCTGTCTTCCAGTGCCTTGGGTGTGGCACATGCTGGAGCTGCCAGTGCAGCAATTGCAGGTGTGACCATCAAAGTCCTCCTTGTGGGTTTCCTTGTGATTTCACTGGATGTCGTTTGTGAATGATTTCTTCCAAGGGCTTGGGTGGCTCAAGACTCTGATTTTCCAATACTGGGTGGGGTCCAGGCAGGGTGCTGGCCCCCTGTGGCCCAGAAAATGGAAGGAACTTCACATTCAGAGTCAGAGATGTCTGACCTGTGTGTGGGGAGGGCTGGGGACATGGGAAGACAGTCTGACACCCCCTGATCACTCTGGAGTTTATGCTAATGAGGTGACCTAAGCTCCCAGGATGGGGCCAGACACTAGAAAGTCCAGAGATGGAGGACTGGGGCCTTCTGCCCCACTCAGCACCTCATGAGCAAGGTGCCACAGGGTGGCAAAGAGGGTAGGAGCCCCACCCCCATTTCACCCTGCACAGCCCTTCATCTGGGCGCCACTGGTACCTTCATGGCGTTCTTCTGAACAAACAGGGAAACCCAAGAAGGGTTTCCCTGAGTTTTAAGAGCCAACCTGAAAACTAATTGAGCCCAAGGAGGGGGTTTTGTGGCCCCTCCTGGACTTGCCCCTGGCTTCTGAAAGTGGGGCAGACTTGGGGACCGAGCCCTGAACCTGTGCAGTCTGTCTTTCTCAGGTGGACAGTGTCAGAAGAGAAATGAATTAGGAGATGCCCAGCTGTGTTCGCTGAGACCACCTCCGTGTGAGAGCCAAGAGGAAACAGTGTGCTGATTTCTCCTTTATAACAACCTTGAAGGCCATGGGATGTGCAGAGCCTGGCCCAGGGAGGCAGCAGTTACCCTGCGGTCAGGTTGTCTGCTCCATTGTCAGTTGAGACTTTCTTGGCCCTTAGACAAAACCATTGCAAACAAATGCTAATCTTTGAAAACAAAATTCAGAACCCGCTCCATTAAACTGAATTTAAACAAGATACTGCAGCCAATTAAGCCAACTGCACCTCTCCTTGTGGGGTCAGTGTGATGGATGTGCAGCACCCTCCCCGTCGGTTATGGTACAGCGTGTGCCTTCATGGTTTGTCCTCAGGGAGGCTGGAGACAGCTTTCCAGTGAGCATTCATGTCTCTGATCTCATGCTGACCCCACTTGAAGCTAGACAGTATGCAGGCGCCTTTGGGCAGTAGCAGAACAAGGTGACCAGGGCTCATGTTGGTCATCATGTCTATCTGCACCAAGTGCAAAACGAGGAGGATGCAACTGAGGCCTTGCTCAGGCTCAGGGTGAAGTGCCAGTTCCCCAGTCGCTAGCAGAGCAGCATCTCTGATGTGTGTGGGGTCTTTCTAAGTGTGGTGCAGATGAAGTTGAAGATATGGTGGCTGAGAAGCAGCTCATCAAATTATTTCCCCTGAATGAGAGGTGGATCCTGCACTCTCCAGGACTTTCACTGTGCTGCCCCTCCTGAATCACCAGTAAATTCTGATTCCTGCCAATGACAGCAATGACAGTAATAACAACAACAATAAAATAAGCAAGGTAGAAACGGAGCTCCTTGGCTATGCACAGGAAAAGCAAAACTGCATTCACGCTGCAGGTCCCTACAAGTGGAATGCAGAAAGGCCATCGCCATTCCTGGGTGGATGCTTCAACTTTTAAGAAGAAACAGGTTCTCCATTTTGTCCACTTTAGCACCACGAGTTTCTCAGGAGGAGGAAAAGTCCCGACAGTCAGGCACGCTCACCAGCTCATTTCCTCTTTTGCCTCTTTCCTGGCACTGATGGCAAGGAAACAGCAGGAAACCAGGATCTTGGGGCATCTGGGGCTTCAGGTACTTGGGGGACCCTCTGCTGTTTTGGGAGCCCCATGTGCTCTTTGCTTCCTTTGATGTCCTGTGACCTTTTGGTGCCTTCTTTGGCTTTCACAAAGTTGACTTTGACTTTGACTTAGAACCCTCCTCCGGCCGGCTCCTCAGCCTTCTCGGTTGTCCCCTTGGCTGTTGCTGGCCTGACTTGAGTCAACACACACACAGCCCTTGCTCTGAAGAGAATAAGAGCTAGTCTATTATGAGCCAAATATGAGTGACCTTGACCCAGAAATGCGGATTCAGATTCAGGTTGCTCTTAACATCTGTGCTTTGCCATGGAGGGGGTTGTACAAACTTTTACAGTCACAGAACAGAAGAAAGTTGCAAATCTGTGCATTCAGCAAGCACACTAGTGGGGGCCTCAGATGATGGCCATGGCAGAGCAGGGAAATTCTTCCTACAGGTAAGGGTGCTTACAGCACCCTTAGTTTTGTGGTTGGTGGAGGCTACAGGTCTGCTAAGTTCGACAGCACGTTCCAAAAGCTTTACCTATTAGTCACAAAGATGTTAGGTCAGATACACAGGCTGAAAGCAAGTGACTATTAAGGGACTCAGACAGACCAAGAAGATTGTGGTACTTAACTGGCAACTGTCCATCTCTCCACTGTTGTGACGCTTTACTCAGTCGAGATCGGTCTATGGGACCTTAAAGATAGGCACTGCTCTTAAGAGCAACTCAGTTTCACACTTGTGAAAGATTTTCTTTCTTAGCTCAAGTTAAATCCTATCATTTATCCCAATACTCTGAGTAAACCACACCCCTGGCTTGAGTTGAAGATTTCTGACTGCAATTTGGGAGGCATGGGGAGCTGGCTGAGGTCAGGATGGTCAGCTCTGGGGGTCCCATAGAATGTCTGGCCTGGATAGAAGAGGTCCCTGATTCAGCAGAAACCAGGACGCATGGTGGAAAAACCCAGATTTCCCAGCCTGGTTCCTGCTCAGATTCTCTTAGAGCCTGACCTCACCCAACTGACCACGGTCACAAGGAGGAGCCATTTCCCCCTGGGGTCTGGGACTTGTGGGAGCTTTCCTGCTGCAGGAGCTTTCCATGGCAGCCAGCCCCTGGCCAGTCTTGCATCCGCCTGTGGTGGGGTGGTCTGAGTCCTTCTCTGACCCTGTGGTCTTTCTAGGTGCTGACAAGGTCAGTGAGGATGAATTCCTGGGGGAGCTCTAGTCTTGAGCTGTCCTTGGGTACTTGTCCTGACACTTCATCCCTTCTTCCAGGAAGGTCCAGACCGACTCCAGGATAGGCTGTCACCTCTGCAATACATTCCTCCCTCTGTGGCCTGGCCTCTGCCAGCCCCCTCCTCTACCTCCTTGCTCTCCAGAGCTAGAAAGGCCATGTGGCCTCTACCCAGCCTCCCCTAGGTGTGTGTGGGGGGCACACTGTCTACTGTCCTGATGGTGGAAGTTTCTGTGGGGTCTGTCTGTCCTACCCTCTATCCCCTGTGCTCTGTGGGGATGGAGGCCCCAACCCCACAGGGGACAAGCAATGCTGCATCTGAGGATGTGAAGGGTGGGTAGCCCAGTGGTGGAGAGGGCTCAGGACAGCCTCAGTAAACCTGAGCCTGGGTGTTGATTCTGCTTCCCAGGGGACTATTGGTCCAAGAGATGCCAACAGGTCTGTGGCTGCTGCCAGTGTATGAGGGAGCTGAGGCTCTGAGGGCTGACAAGGCCCCTGTTTCTTGCTGGTGTATGTCAGGTCATCTTCTTAGCTCTGACAAGGGATAAGTGACCTGCAAGCTGCTTCATGTGGCTAAAGTGTGATAGATTTGATGTGTGGCTGCACTTGAGGCCATCTCCACCTTCATGAAAATGGACACATCTTCTCCCAGACTCCTTTGCAGCCCAGGTCAGACTTCCCTACCCCTCAGTCTGCCTGGTGGGCAGAGGGTCCCGTGGGGAACAGTGAGCAAGTCAGAGCTGATGCTGCTGGAGGGAGGGGCAGGCACAGGGCTGGGCTGGGGAAGTGAACAAACACAGGTGGCAGCAGTTGTGAGAGGCAGGAGATAGTGGACACTACCCTTGCCTGCCCTTGAGTAGGCTTTGCCTCATCCAGCCCCACCTGCTAGAGATGACCACCACGCCTTTTGCAGCTCCCCTCCCACCCTGCTTTCCTCCCAGCACAGGAGTGCAACCAGCAGGCATCCGTGCTTCCTTGAACCACCCAGGGCAGTAATCTTGCTGGAGTGACCCTCAACCTGGCTCAGTCTGCATGAAACCGAGTCAGAGACACCTTGGTTCTTCCCTTGCTTCTACCCATGTGCCCCTCATGCCTAGTGAGGAGAGAGCACCTTCTACCGTGAGCCCCGGTGACCTCCTCGTACTGTGTGCTGGTCTCAGTGCACCCAGGGTGGTGGGGCCTGACTTCCTCTTCACCCCAAGTGTTCAGAGATGAGCCCAATCTCTCTTGTCACTGCAAACTCCGTACCAGAGTCCTGTATTTACCATGGTGGTCCTGAATGTACTCTGCCTTCCCAATTTGTGACAAGTGTGGCTGGGTAGACTTTGCTTAATGAGGCCTGCCTGGTGCCAGCCATTGGCACTGCCCTACAGAGACACCAAAGCCACAGATGCCACAACAGGGCTGAGAGTCCTCACCTAGGTAGCCCCCATCCTGCACTCTGCATGAGGCCCCCACCTGAGACCCAGACTGTGGGATGCGGTTTAAACCAGGAGACACCCCTCACTGTGACGCAGATCCTGGCTGCACACATTAACACGACAGACTTCAGTGCTCGGGTCCCCAGACTTTGTCCCGGAATACTCACTGTCTCCCAGGGTGCTGACCTGCTCCAGGGTGGCCTGAGAACTCAGCCCTTCCCTGAGAGCACTGACAGGAGTCTGCACTAACCTAGGCACTAGAAAAGCGAGCACTGAGGCTAACACCCTGCTGAGCTCAGACCAGCACACTGGCCTCCCTAGCATCCTCCCCATACACTGCCACTGCAACCCCATGTAAGCCCCACTTTAAGGGGAGCCTCGGTGTAGAGGAGCTGTGCCTGGGGACATGGCCAGGAATCTTCTGTGAACCAGGACACAAGGGTGAGGATCCACCCAACTCTCCCTGAGCAAGTCAAACATCCCACTCCCCCCTCCAGGCAAGTGGGTCCGACTTGAAGACAGGCTGAGGACACCTGTTATGCTCTCAGTGCTGCCCAGCTGCAGGGTCCTTGCTGTGGTTTGCACGGTGTCCTCAAAGGCCCATGTATTGATGGCTTGACACATGGGTGCTGGGACCCTTTAGGAGGTGGGACCTTATAGGATAGAAGGTCCTTAGGTCACTGGGCATGGCCTCGTGGGCCATTGTTGTCTCCGGTTTCCTTCTTCTTTCTTGTTTCCTGGCTGTACTGTGGGTAATTTGCTCTACCACATGCTCCCCACATTGCCATGTGGCCCTCCCACCAGAAGCCCAAAGCTACGGGTCTGCTGATCTTGGACGGGAACCTCCAAGCTGTAAGCCAAATGAAGCATTTTCTCTTGCAAATTAATTGTCTTGGAGGTCCCCCGAGACAATTGTAGTGATAGAAAGCTGACTAACAGCCCCAACCTGCAGGGTTCTCCTTGATAGGGACGTGCCAGGGTACAGCTGGAGCTTGAACTGTGGAGAAAGGAATGTTCTGTTATTACTTGAAGGTGCTGTCATTTATGCAGAATTAAAAATGTGCGCTGAGTTCAAAAGTGTCCTAACGAAGTTGTTTTCAGCACCGCTGTCCAGGTCTGAGGTGAGGATGATAACCAGGGGCCCCAGGGCACCAGGCCATGTCCTACGGATGGAGGGGTCCAGTTCTTGCCTGGGCCTGGGGGAGGGCGGTACTGATGGCTGCTGGGTGCCTCTGTGAAGTCAGGCTGCAGCCCATGGGGACACTGCCTGCATCATGTGTCCTGGGCCTTGGAGGGCTGACCATGCAGCAGGTGCATCTGTGCTCAAGCCACTGGCCCCACAGTTACAGCAGGCCCAGGCAGTTCACATGGGCAGTGGGAGCTGCCCACATGAGCCAGCTCCTTCTAACACTCCCTTCCTCTAGCTCACAATAACCAGGCTGGCTGGGCTGGAGATGATGGCTTTGTCCTATTACGGATCTCCACTGCAGCCTGGCACAGTTGTCTCCCAGTGGTGGCCTAAAGGATACAACTCTCCTTTTCATCTGGACCTTTGTGGACCTTTCCTGTTCTGTCTGCCCTTCTGTCCCACTCAGATTTGTCACAGACACTTTCCAGTTTGGTCTCTCTGTCCACACCCCTGTGTAGTCTCTCCATCTGCCCATAAAAGACATTTCTGCCCTGTTTCCTGTGTCCAGTGATCCTCCTGCCTCCTCTCTAGCCACTGTCCTGCCTTCTTGTCCTGTCCTACAGACACAGAGCTGGGCTCTATCGCGGCCAGAGACCTCCTCCCACCCCAACTTGCAGGCCGCAGAACACTTTTTGGTCTCAGTTACAGCAGGCAACATTTCAGCCTGACAATATGTCATGCTGCCCATTACTCTGGCCTCAAATGTAAATCCGGGCAGTGCATGGAGGAGAAATTGTGATGTAGGAGCCCCAGGATCTGTGATCTTTGGGGAGGGCTTGACACACTAAGGGCCAAGACTCCCCCCTGCCCCAGGCTCAGGTTCATGTTGACCCCCACAGTATCTGCCCACAACTACTGAGAGTCTCTGGGTCGGACAGGACAGGACAAGGCAGGGCAGGGCAGGGCAGTGTAGGACAGGACGGGGAAGGATGGGTTTCTTGCACTGCCTCCACTGCCAGTATTCAGAGGCACCAGGGAAGCAGGACCTGTGTACAGGTTCTACCCAAGGCTGCTCCTTGGCCCATAGCCCTGACACCCTAGTCAAGTTCTCTGAACTGACCTTTCTCTGAAGGCAGGACTTCTGGGGCCCAGAGCTCCCCTTGGCCACCTGTGTCTCACAGTCTCTGCCAGAGAGACAGAGTGTGGGGCAGCTCAGCCCATTCTGCACAGTCCCAGGGACCTCTCAGCTGCTCAAGTTCCCACAAGGGTGACCCATTCAGAGGTAGCCTGAGGAATTGTGGAGGAATCAGGAGATAGGGAGGTGCTCGTGATCTAATCGACCAGCTCTGGCACGTGGTGGGCAGATCAGATCCACCTGGGCTTTGGGGTGTTCCCCGGGAATCACAGAAGACACCCGCTGGGCTCCAGATGGCCAGGCCCCTTGGGCTTGTTCAGGGCTGCAGGGTTCAGAAGTGTAGGGTGACCCTGCTTCCCTGTGCTCTAGTTGGCTGAAGTTGTCACAGGATGTCACCCTGGTGAGTTAGACATCAACCAGACAGGCTGGAGCAGATGGGGCACCTCCTGCTGCCTTTCTGGAGAGCACACACAAACCCACAAACACAGGCATGCTTATTCTCACACACACCCATGTGTATACACACCCATGGCCTCCACACGATGCACAAACACAATGCACACTTGCGGGCACATTTGCGCACTTGGGCACCATGTACTCACAGGCAACCCACGGGCACGCTCTCACACCACGTCCACCCACACACATGCCCGTGCGCACACTCACAGATGAAGGCAGGGACACAGACGTGCCTGCAGATAGCAAGACTGGGTCTGTCTGCCTCCTGTCTCGCTGTCCTGTGCAGGCTGGTTCCATGCCAAGTACCCCTTGGTGCAGTTACACTGTGAACCTCTACACTTCACAAACAGGACACAACTGGCATGTGCACAGCACTGCTCCCAGGTGGACTCATGAGGCTAAATCAATATGGAAACACAGGGAGGTTCGGTGTTTAATGCTGAATTTCTTCGATTGAGTGATGAGCTGCTTCTCTGTTCTGCCGGGGTGCCAAGGGCAGAAAGGACATTGAGGGGTCAGGACCTAGGGGGAGCAGCCTGGACAGGTCCCAGCCCCACTGGACCTCCTTCCCTGTCAGGGTGAGAGACACACACAGATGCATTGACCAGCCTCACCAGGGACAAACAATGGAAAGCACTGTATTTTGTCTGGACGTTCTGCACCTACAGCGCGTACACAGGTTAGCGTCGGGTTCTGCGCACATCAACTACGGAAGCAGGTGAAAAGGCTGGACGGTGACAGGAGCAGATCGCCTGGCGGTCCTCGGCTGCCCGTCAGTTGACCTGAAGGACACACAGGGTCTGCACTGGATGCGGCACGCTGCGGTGAGGTACAACGTCACTGACGAGCTTGTAAGTGTTGGGGCCACCAGGCTCGTTACTCAGATACTGAGTGTCAGTCTTCAGATGTCCACTGTGGCTCTGCAGTGTGCTGTTTCAAAGGTGCTCATAGCTTGCCCATGCTTGTTCCTCCAAGGCGTCCATGGGGAAGGCTCTGCTCCCATGAAGCCACATGCCCAGATGGTAGAGCACAATGGAGAGTCACAGTGACACTGGCACCCAGGTCTGCAGTGGAAAGCCAGTGCTCAGGTGGCTCTCTGTGTGTGTGCACATGTGCATGGTGTGTGTATGTGTGTGTGTGTGGACACGTGAGCACTGTATGTGTGCATGTGTGTGGCAGTGTACAGGCATGTGTGCATGTTTTTTTTTTGTGGTACTCGGGTTTGAACTCAGGGCCTCACACTTACTGGGCAGGCAATCTACCACGTGAGTCACTCTACCAGCCCTTTTTTTTGTGTTGGGTATTTTTGAGATAGTGTCTTGAGAACTATTTGCCTGGGACTGACTTTGAGCCATAATCCTTCTGATCTCTGCTTCCTGAGTAGCAAGGATTACAGGTGTGAGCCACTGGTGCCCAGCTGCATGTATGTCTCGAAGTATGTGTGTGCATGTGGATATATGCATACACGCACGTGTGTGGGGTGTTCAGGTGTGTGCATGTGCATGTTGGTGAATGTATGTGTGTTAGTGTGTGGCATGGGCACACAGGCACATGTGTGCATGTGCTTGTATGTGTGATGTGTACCCATGTGCACACACGCACAAATGTACACATGCATGTGTGCATGTGATTCTGTGATCATGTGTACACATGTGCACAAGTGCTTCTGAGTATCTGACATAAGTGTCAGTGCACATGTACTTGTGTGTATATGTGTGTGTGTGTGTATACACGTGTGCTACAGACTGGGAGGAGGCAGAGAGAGAGTAACGGCCAGTAACAGTCTCACAGGTGTGTCCCTCTGGACACATGGGCTCCCACCTCTGTGGGATTCCTCCGCAGAGTCAGGACACTTGCTTTCGCAAAAGGCTCATTGTCAATGACAGCTGTCCTTTGAGTTGGGGCTTTGGGTCCAGGTGTTCATGGAAATGCAGAAAAGGAAAGAAATTTTGTCCACGATGACATCATACCTGGTGAGCCCCTCTTCTTGTGGAAGGGAGAACACAAGATTGTCAATGCTCACATTGGAGTAGAATATGGAATGACAGCGGCTGGATCTGGAAGTCTACTCTTCCTTAAGAGTTGTTCGAGCATCTTGCAAAGGCATGGCCCTGAGAGACTGTGAGTGGGTTGGCGCCAAGTGGGCCAGTCCTCCAGCACCCAGGATGCTCAGGCTCCAGGACAGCTGATTGACAGTGGAGATGGTGAGTGGACAGACACTCCAGGTGGGTCTCAGTGAAGATGCAGATGTGACATGATACGAGGACTGTGGAAACAGCCCAGTTCAAGGGTGCTCTGGACGACAATGGCCACAGCCCCTGGAGCAAAACCTAGAACACATGACACACCAGCAGAGCCTCTGCTGAAGCACCCGGGTCACCCCCAGCAGCACACTAGGGATGCAAGTTCCCCAGCCTAGTGCAGTTCCTACAGTAGAACCCCAACCTCTGTCTCCAGGCTGTCCTGGAGAAAGTGGGTAACAATATGTGGACAGCCACATTCCCACCTTGGTGCTAGCAGAGGTGGCCCAAAGCGTTTTCTCATTGGGGTCTTTCACAACAAAGGGGTCACAGCTGTGTGGTGTGAACCATTTCTGAACTGCTTGGTCACTTTGGTGGCCCCACCACCATCAATCTCACTTGGCAGACAGGCCCCATCTTTACTCTGATACTCCAAGGAGTATCAGATGTGATGTGCTCCTGCCCTGGCTACACTGTGGTTTCATTTTTCCAGGGCCCTGTTCGGATGTTGCCTGTTCCATCAGTGCCAAATGGCAGGCCTTCTCCAACACTGCCCTGGAGCAGTCCGTTCTGGTTGGGGCTGCCAAAGGGCAAGGATGGGGTCCTCCGGAGCATCTCCAAGTGGGCGGGGCCAGGTGGTAGCCGCTGGGGGCAGCCATAGAGCCCAGGACCCGCATCACTGCCCTCAGGCTGGCTGACCATGGGGAAGGGGTCGGCCTGGCCACAACAGGCCAGTGTGTGCACCCCCATCGGGCCCTCGAGGGAGCTGGGGGGGCTGTCTGTGTGCGAGCTGTGTGGGCTGCCGTCCAGGCTGGAGGGGATGTGGTAGGCGTACTCCTGCTCTGCTGCCGCCTGGTGTCTGCTGAAGTAGGAAGGCTTAGTTCTGCCCTTGAGGCACCTGTGCAGGTGAGGGTCAAGTGGGAAGGCATCCTCCTCAGCCATGTGCACGTGGGCTTCCTCCTCCATCAGCTGCTCACAGTGCATCTTGGCACAGCAGGGGGTGGCCGGTGACAGGCAGCTGACATGGCCCTGGGCAGCCTGCAGGTTGGTCATCTTGCAGTGGGCGGCAGGTGGGTGTCCAAAGCCCCTCGGTTTGCCAAGGCATGGTGAGTCCTGCAGGCAGGCTGTGTGCCCCAGTAAGTCCCCATTGGCATTGAGTGTGGGGTGGGCACTGGACTTGGCAGTAGTAGTGTCTGCCCGGGAGGGGCAGCAGGACCACCAGCACTGCCACACGTCCTCCCGCTTGGCACAGTGGTGGATGAGCACAAAGAGCCCCAGTGTCACGCAGAAGGCGCCGTACAGACAGCTGAAGATCATGTCCAGGAAGTGACTCTGTGACACAGCTAATGCCCCGAAGGTCCACGTGGCTGTAAACAGGAACAGCGTGAAGGCTGTGGCCCGCAGCTGGGCCTTGAAGGAGTGCTCGTTCTGCAGCTGCGAGGCAGCCAGGGCATCGCAGGTGGGCGCTGTGCCATGCCGTGCCCCATGGCAGTGGCTCCCTTCGGGCACCGCCAGCCGCTGCTGCTCCTCTTCCGTTCGCTCTTTGAGCTCATATCTGCGCTCAGGGTGACGCCGCAGCTGGATGTAGGTGCCGAGGAAATACACACAGGTGACCAGGGTGATGAAGGCAGCCGGCCCATAGAACGCACCTAGGCTGGGCTCCCAGGCCATCCAGCAGCTGTGGGGAGACACGGGTAAGCATGCACCCGTCTGGGTGTGCCTCCCCATCCCATCAGGACCAAGGGGGGCCCGTTTCCCAAGGTGGGTTGGCTTTATTTGCTGGTAAGGAAACAGGTGGAACAGGGGAGGAGCCTGGGGCACCCCAGGCTGGTCAGAGATGAGATACAGCTTTCGGTTAGTGGGGGCAGAATCACAGTCTAGGTGGAGGTGGAGAGGGGCTTGGTCCCCTCCTGCTTGTGCTTGGGAAGTCAAGGGGAGCTGGGGGGATGTTCTGGGCAGAAAGGGTGGGCAGAAGTGAGGGGTAGGCACCGTGAGGGCTGGCTCACTGGGGCTTGAGTGGGAACTGGCCAACCTGGGGTACAGAAAGATGGTGAGGTGCTAAGAGTGAGGAGGGTCCCACCAGGGCTCGGGCACTTGTGGGAGTGGGACCTTGGGTGTGCTGAATCCATATCTGCTCTCCTTCAGACCTCCTCACATCTAAAGAAAACCAGGCCTGCTGGTGGAGTGGCTCAAGTGGTAGAGCGCCTGCCTAGCAAGGGTGAGGCCCGGAGTTCAAACCCCAGTACCACCAAAAAAAAGGAAAACCAGGCCTTTGGTGCCCAAGGAAAGACAGTTGATGGGAAACTGAATTTTTCAAGAGGTGGGGCCTCTGCATACTCAGAAGGAAGGCAAACAGAAGGTATAGCTCTAAGTGGCTTCCCAGGGCCCAGGGTTTGCTGCTTGTCTCCATGGATCCTTTTACCATGGGCACCTCGGTCATGGTCACTAACAGGGGTTGATACTGCCAGCATGTCAGGCCACCCCTATGGCCCCACCCTCCCCAATCTCCCTTCTCTCATGGATGGCCAGTACTCACTATGCCGTGTCCTCATCCTCAGTTCCGTAATTATTGATGTTTGTGGCAGCTGTGACCCCACAGATGATGAAGGGAACCCCTCCACTGATGAGGTAGAACCTGAAGAGAGTAGCAGCATGGAGTCTCTGGCTAAGTCCTCCAGCCATCTTCTCCCTTCCTCAGTGCAAAGGAGAGGTAGCCAGGGTCCTGGGAAAGCTGCCCCTTGAGCACATGCCCTGTGGAGTTGCTGCTTTCCTGCCTGGCTCAAGGCTGGTGTCTGCAGGTGCTGGTGGGGCTCACGATGAAGCTGGTCTGCTACAGACTCAGCTGGACTTCATGGAGCCCTGGGTGGGACGGGCTCCAAGGTGAAACCAGCATGTCCACGGAGTTGTGGAGGATGATAAATAGGGTGCCCTTACATTTGAGGTGCTGTCTTGAGCTGGTGGCTCAATTTAGTCCCCTCTGGACTTGTCCTCAGCCAGAGCCCAGGTTACACACTTCCCCTGTCCTCCCCTGGTCAGCTGGTGTCCAGTGACCAGTGGGAGACTTTGACCACCTGGCTTGGAGGAGGATCTTGGGCTCACTCAGCCCCTTGTGGCTTCTGGGTGAATTTCTCACCTTTGAGCCACGCCCTTGGAGGGATAACAGCAAACTCTCTCAGTAGCTGGCTGTGACCTGAACTGACTGCCACCTCAGCCAACAGTTCCACAGAGGCCATCCAGTCCAGCCTGCCAGTGACCTCCTATTGCACATGTGACCTGGCCTAGGGTGATAAGTGCACTGGCTCTGATACTCAACACCACCTAGAGCTGCCCGTCCTGCTAAGTATTGGTGGCCTTTGAAGAAGATACCGAGGGGCCCCTCAGAGAGGACTCGAGAAGGGGACAGCCCTCCTGGTGTTATAGATACCCCAAGGGAACAGCAAGGCACCATGTCCCCCACAAGCACAGTAACCCAGTCCCAGACCCAAGAGGTAGGAGTAGGGAACTTCCATGGAACTCAGGGGAGGAAGGAAAGGAAAAGAGAATGACAGAGAGTCACCAATATCGAAATATATCACACCTGAGCAGGTGGGGGACACGACAATATGAACTGAAAGTTGTTGAACAATGGGGGTTGGGAGGGAAGGGATAAGGGAGAATAATAGAGGGGTTGTACTGGACAAAGTACAGCATGTTCACGGCTGGATACATCAAGAAACCCCTTAACACTGACTTTGGAATTAAAAATGAAAGACAGGACTGTAGAATAGGTACCGTGGGTGGGGGGGGTTACATGTGGGAGAGGGGAGGGTGAATGGAGGAGATGAAGGTGAGGGAAGATGGTTGATGGGCTTTGTGTACATATACAAAATAGAACAATGTAACCTCTTGTAACTGCTGTAAGTGGGGTGGGAAGGGGGACCAGGGGGTGAGATGCTGGGGGAGATCTAACCAATGTATAATGTAAGGCTATCTGGAATTGTCACAATGAATCTCCCTTGTACAATGAATATATTCTAATAAAAATGAAGAAAAACAAAGAGGTAGGAGTAGGAGGGCTCTGTTGGGAATCTGTGCCTCCCAGAATTCTGTATCCAAAGAAGACAGTCTTTGAGAATGAAAGTAATCCCAGGGGGCTGAAGCAGGAAGACCATGAGTTCAAGGTCAGTCTGAGCTACATACTGAATTCCAGGTCATAGCAAGACCCTGTCTCAAACAAACAAATAAGAATGAAGGTGTGATAAAGAAGCTTTCTGATAAAAATATAATTAAGAATTTGTCCTTAGGCCAACTGTGCTTGAAGAAATGCTGCAAGAAGTTCTTCATGTGGTAGATATGACACCAGAGAGAAGCTTGGGTCATGAGGGAGGAGCAGACAGCATCAGGGCCAGTTGGGAAAACAAGATTGTGTTTCCTCTTACTTTTTTTCAAAATACAGATGACTGTGGTTTTGTCTGTTTTTTGTCAGCATGAGGTTTGAACCCACAGCCTTGCACTTGCTAGGCAAGTGCTCTACCATTTGAGCCACGCCCCAAACAACTGCTAAATAGAGGATTTAAACACTGCCTGTTGGAGATCATGACTTACATCACGGGGTGCATGTGTCATCTGTGGCAGAAAGGTACTTGGTGGCTGTGAGCTTTCTCTATGCGTTTTGCAGGAAATGGTGCAACTGTACTCTACATAGGTTGTGAAAAGATTTGGGTTTTAATTGCAAAAGCAGTCACGAGACAGTAGGAGGAAAAAAGCTGATAAACACTTTAAAATCAAAATTTAAAAATGTTAAAACAACACAAAAGGAAGAAGAGGAGGAATGAAAACAAAATCCAAACCCAAATAATGCATCAACAAAAGAGGAAGAAGTAAACAAAGGGTAAATGGAGACACAATCCAAGCAACTCAAAATTCCACTAAATTTGAATTCCAGTTCAAGGCAGAGACTGCCAGAATATCCTGAAAAAGCAAGACTCTCCCCAGGTGTGGTATAAAATAGAAGGATTTTAAACACAGAATGGGAAGGGTGAAAGTGGATGGATGGCAAAAACCCAGCCATTGACATCTACCTGGGAGCCCAGTATCTCTAGGTAAAGCAGAAGCTGGGTGGAGAGAGGGAGAGCTGCTCAACGCAGACTGCATCTCTCAGGTAGACATCACGCCTAACGGTGCCCAAGGAAGGGTTCTAAGGGCCCGGACCCCGTGGCTCTCTCCTGTAATCCTAGCTACTAGGGAGGCAGCGATCAGGAGGATCATGGTTTGAGGCTAAGTCCAGGCAAATAACTCACAAGACTTGCTCTCCACTTCCATCTGAACCAACAGCTGAGTGCAGGGGCACGTACCTGTCAAGTTATTGAGGGATGAGATTGGAAGGACTGCAGTTCCAGGCCAACCTGGGGAAAAGAGTTTGTGAGACCCCATCTCAGTGGAAAAAAGGTGGGCATGGTGCCGCATGTCTGTCATCTCAGAGACTGTGAGAAGCTTAAAATAAGAGGATCAGGGTCCAGGCCAGCCAAAAAGCAAGATCGTATCTCCAAAATAACAGAGTAAAAAAAGTACTGCTTGAGCAGTAGACTGCCTGCCTCGCAAGCACAAAGCCCTGAGTTCAAACCCAGTACCATCAAATAAATAAATAGATGCTCAGACCACAAGTTGACAAGATTAGAGGGGAAATCCCCATATAGCTAGTCATTTGAAGACTCGTTTCTCAGCAAGTACAGAACAACTAAGCGAAAAACCAGCAAAGAAAGAGAGGACAGGCACAATAAGATATCCGAGTCGACTTACTGCTCTTTGTGGCACATTGCACCCAATGGTAGAATCCCACACTTCTCCAGTGCACATGGCCTGTTTGCCACCAGACAGGGCACCATACGCCACAAAGCAAGTCTCAAGAAATCCCAAGGATTTGAAATCATGCAGAGTGTATTTTCAGACCACAACTAAATGAGAAGTTAGTAACGAGATATTTGGAAAAAGCACAAATATTTGTAGATTTGAAAGCACACTTGTGAATAATTCATGGATACAAGGAATTTAGACAGTATTTTAAACAGAATAATAAAATAAAACACACTCAAATTACTGGAATGCAGGTAAAACAAGGCTTTGAGGGAAATTTATAGCTGTAGAAAAAAGAAAGTTCTGAAATTTAGTGACCTAACATTGTAACAAGATCAAACTAGATCTAGGCCAAAGGATAGAAATGACAACAATAAGAGCAGAAAAATCCACAGAGTGGGAGAAAATATTTGCCAGCTACACATCAGACAAAGGACTGATAACCAGAATATATAGGGAACTTAAAAAACTAAATTCTCCCAAAATTAATGAACCAATAAAGAAATGGGCAAGTGAACAAACAGAACTTTCTCAAAAGAAGAAATTCAAATGGCCAGAAAACACATGAAAAAATGCTCACCATCTCTAGCAATAAAGGAAATGCAAATTAAAACCACGCTAAGATTCCACCTCACCCCTGTTAGAATAGCCATCATCAGCAACACCACCAACAACAGGTGTTGGCGAGGATGCGGGGAAAAAGGAACCCTCTTACACTGTTGGTGGGAATGTAGACTAGTACAACCACTCTGGAAAAAAATTTGGAGGCTACTTAAAAAGCTGGACATCGATCTACCATTTGATCCAGCAATCCCACTCTTGGGGATATACCCCAAAAGACTGTGACACAGGCTACTCCAGAGGCACCCGCACACCCATGTTTATTGCGGCACCATTCACAATAGCCAAGTTATGGAAACAGCCAAGATGCCCCACTACTGACGAATGGATTAAGAAAATGTGGTATCTACACACAATGGAATTTTATGCAGCCATGAAGAAGAACGAAATGTTATCATTCGCTGGTAAATGGATGGAATTGGAGAACATCATTCTGAGTGAGGTTAGCCTGGCCCAGAAGACCAAAAATCGTATGTTCTCCCTCATATGTGGACATTAGATCAAGGGCAAACACAACAAGGGGATTGGACTTTGAACACATGATAAAAGCGAGAGCACACAAGGGAGGGGTGAGGATAGGTAAGACACCTAAGAAACTAGATGGCATTTCTTGCCCTCAACGCAGAGAAACTAAAGCAGATACCTTAAAAGCAACTGAGGCCAATAGGAGAAGGGGACCAGGAACTAGAGAAAAGGTTTGATCAAAAAGAATTAACCTAGAAGGTAACACCCACGCACAGGAAATCAATGTGAGTCAATGCCCTGTATAGCTATCCTTATCTCAACCAGCAAAAACCCTTGTTCCTTCCTATTATTGCTTATACTCTCTCTACAACAAAATTAGAAATAAGGGCAAAATAGTTTCTGCTGGGTAGCGAGGGGATGGGGGGGAAGGGGGGGTGGGGGGGGTTAGGGAGGGGGTGGGGGCAGGGGGGGAGAAATGACCCAAACATTGTATGCACATATGAATAAAAAAAAAGAATTCCCAGTTAGATGTAAATTGGTATCACTCAATTTATAGTCATAGCTTTTAATTTCTCTTCATCTCCTTTGTGCATAAACTAATACACATTTTTTCTTCCTTTCCTTTTTTTTTCTCCATTGCTGGGGATCAAATCTAGAGTCTCATATATGCTAGGCAAGTGCTCTACACCTCTAGCCCAAAACTTGTTTCAATTTATTAATTTTCCCTTCAAATATGTCTGGTCTAGAGTTTAGTCAGCCTGTTTTGTTTTTTGTTTTACTTTTGAGAATTCATTTTTTGTCTTTTATATAGCCATCTACTCACAAATATCTGGGTTTTATTCAAGAAAAAAAATAAGCAGAAAAAAATAGTGAAAATGCTTCTTTGAAATAAATCAACAAAGCTATAAACTCTTAGCTAGACGGAATAAGAAAAAGAAAAGACAAATGCCCAGTGTTAAGAAAGAGGAGTTAATGTCATACATCCTACAGACATTCAAGGAAGAATAAGTATGTATAGTAAATAACTGCATGCCAATACTCGGTTACTTTGATGAAATTCCCAGGGAAAATACAAATTCCCAAAATTAAAACAAGAAGAGTCAGAAAATCTTAATGTCACATTTCTAATAAAAATATGGACTTCGATATCTGGACATATCCAGCAGGCTCACTGGTAGGTTTTCCCATGTGAGGACATAATTCCATACCACAATCTCCTGTGAGTGATTTCAGATGGGGGGAGGGGCTGCCCACTCAGGTTCTGAGGTCATGGGTTGGGGAGCCTGCTGCCCAAACCAGACACAGGCATTGAGAAATTGAGTCACTTATATACCCCTCATGGGCAGACACTGACATCTCTAATAACACATCAGCAGATGGAACCTAGGAATTTATGGAGAGGAAAAAACACCCAGATCAAGTAAGAGTGGTCTAAAAATGTGAGGTCAGTTTATGATTCACAGAAATCGTCGCTGTAGTTCAGCATATAACACAGACTGGCTGCATTCACAGCCAGTCATTTAATGGATCTGGCAAAATTACCACAAACTCACACAAAGTGTGACTAGAAGGCGATTACCTCGGTTTGTAAAGCACCTATGAGAAGCTTACACCAGATACAAGGTGAAGCCACCTGTTCCCACGTGCAGGTGACATGACCAAATGCGTGAAAAACTGAGAGTCTGCAAGACAGCTGCAGGGACTAACAAGTGATTTGGGAGGTGCCAGAGCATGCACGGATATCAATTTTATGTTCACGTATTGTAGGAGACAGCTGAAAATGGAACCGAAATGCCACTACAGTGGCACAAAGCATCATCAAATTCATACTCCTAGCAGAGTGTCTATTTGTAAAAGCTGAACTGATTCTAAAATTGATATTGAAATGTAAATGACCTAGACTACTTAGAGCCATCCTGAAGGACACACGTTATCCGACTAAAGACTTCCTCATCACAACATTGTGTCCTACAGACAGGACTGGACAACTGACAAAAAGCCCAGCGAAGACCCACAGTCGTGTAGGGGAGGTCCAGGATAGACCCCCAGCCACACAAAGAAGTGATTTCTGTGAAGGCATTGAACAATGCAGTGAGGAAAGGACCTTCCTTTCCACGTGGTGGTCGGAATTTCCATGTGGGAACTTGGCTGATAACCTGTACTGTACACAACCTGACCTAAAGAGAGGCTGGGGAGCTCAGTGGTACGGTGCTTGCTTCGCGTGTATGAGGCAGTGACATCTTTCCTCAGCACCCTCCCCAGAGATAGACCTTTAAGGAAAAGTCAAAACCGCAGAGTTTTATTGGGAAACGCCAGAGAGATTGTCACAGCGGCTGGCAGGCAGGGGGTGTCTTGCATCTCACAGAAAGTCGGAGCCACACATGAAAAACAAATAGCAACTTCTCACCGAAGGCGCCGTTGAGGGAAACGCACAGGCAGCTATGGAGTGAGGAAACGCCTGGGATTCCTCTGACTACGTGCAGCCTCCCAACTGGGTTTTAAACAATCCAGCAGACAGCAGCAAAAGGTGCGAGGAGCTACTTCAGCAGATGTGATGCCTCAAGGCTGCAGGTGTGTGAACCAGTGCTCAAGGTCATTGCCTAGGCCCATGAGACAGAAGCACAGTCTTCCCAGACCAGAGTCCCTGACAGGAAGAGGAGCCACCCAGACGGTGGTGAGGACGTGGGGTGAGGGAGACTCTCCTTGACTGTGGGCAGAAGACTGCAGAGAACCAAGGCAGACCCACCTGTGACCAGACACGCTCAGGCAGGAGAAACGTAAGCACGCATCGTGGAAGGACTTTCGTGAGGAAGTCTGGGAGTTTTCACTGCTCAAATGGTCACAGCCAGGTGTCCACCAGCGGGGTGTGGACAGCACACACAGCTCTGTGGATGGCTCCAAAATCATTCTGAGCTGAAGACGGTGCACACAAAAGGGGCTCCTGCATGCCAAGGCGATTTATTTATTTCTCTTTTGCAGTGCTGGGATGAGACCCAGGGCCTTGTGCTGCTGGGCAAGTGCTCCCGACAAAACTAGGCCCTGGGCCCTGGCGGTCTCACTTACGGGAAGTTGTACGCCAGGGGACTCACCCCGGGATGCGACAGTCCCAGAGGTGCCGTGTGTGTGGTGTGTGTGTGGTGTGTGTGGTGTGTGGTGTGTGGTGTGTGTGGTGTGTGTGGTGTGTGTGGTGTGTGTGTGGTGTGTGATGTGTGTGGTGTGTGTGGTGTGTGTGGTGTGTGATGTGTGTGGTGTGTGTGGTGTGTGTGGTGTGTGGTGTGGGTGTGGGTGTGTTCATGGTGTGTACACACGCCTGCACTAGTGGCCAGGCATGAGGGACACTTGGGGTGATGGTTGCGAAAGTTGTCAGAATCAAAAGGAAACAAACAAAAGTGAGCAGATAAATAAAGCACCAGTGATGAAGGTGATAAGAACCGTTAGAGAGACTGCCAGGACCACAGCCTACTCAGAGGCTCCCTTCCCCTCACACAGAACGCAGGACACCAGGGACATCCCCCGGGGGACTGCTCAGCCTCAGGCGGTGCCACCCTCTGAATATCTGGTGTTATCCTCCTTACTTCCCCTTGCCTCTCCCTCCTTGAATATGTCCTCAGTGACACACACAGTACTTGGTAAATGCAACCTCTGAGAACCCCTCTGACTGCCATTTGTGTTCATGGTCAAGTTCTCCATCAAGCCTGTGCCCCAACTCTGTGTACTTGTGAGTGCTGCAAGTGAGTTTCACATGGTGGGAAGAACCCTGTACACTGAACGCTGGCCTGCTGAACACTTTTGGGGCATGCATGAGGTCTGCAGCTTACTTTGAAAGGCAGAAGAAGAAGAAAGATGGTGGACAGTTGGCGTGGGGGCACTGGACAAGTGGAGGATGGTATATTGAAGGGGTAATGGTGGAATTGGGTGGTGGCTATTGGTTTTCAGCTTTGTGCATTTTCATAAGGTGGGGAAGTGGTAGGGAGAGGGCCTCTGCCCCACCATGAAGTGTCTCTCCAGTGGGATCCCATTCCCTGTAGGAAGCAGAGCCCACCCAGACAGTGGGAGCCCCCTTTGCACAAGATCCAGTTTGAGGTGGCCACAGAGGGGCAGGAGCCAAAGGACAGAGCTGGATGGGGCCGGAATGGGGTACGAATCTGGCTGGAGTGGGCTTGGTCATCAGCCTCCTGACCTGTCCTGGCATGGCCATGCTCAGCCCCAGCCCCAACCCCTGAACCCACCAACGTTCCTCCTAGCTTTGGTTGTAAGAAGCCCACTGGGAACCACCAGGTCCCATGGTCCCAGCAGCCAGAAGGGACTTCTGGAAGGACACATGTCCTCTGAGTCACTGGTCCAGGTTGGACTCTCAGTTCCCAGACTTGCTATGGGCTCTTGGACCACGTCTGGCTGTGACTTTAGCTTCCACTCCCTTGACTCAGGTCCCTTCTCCTCCCAGGCCCCTGGTGCACCTGCAGACCCTGCCCAAGTTCTGCCCATATCAGGGGAATCATGGTTGACGTGAAGCAGTGCTGTCCACATTGTATTATCCCTGTCCTACTCACCTGCTCATAGCACCTGGGAGCCAAGGGTGGCACTGGTTTCACATGGCTCCCAGGTGTGGACCCTTTCCTTCCCAACCTCCCCACCCATCACCCTGTGTGGGCCTGGCCCTCCCTCTCCTAAAGAAAGAACACCTGAGGGCTTCCCTGACCTCAGAGGCCCTGCTTTTCCTGGGGAGAAGCCATGGGCCTCCTCACTTGGTGGGAAAGAGCTGGGGCTCTTTTTGGGAAACAGGAAACCCCAAAAACAAGAGGCAGCAGCTTCAACCTAATGACAAGGACTACAGGGGTCAGTTTTCTTCTGTAACACAATATTAAGCTCAAGGGAAGGGATGGCTTTGTGAAAAGGAAAAAGACAATCAAATCCATTGTTTGTGCTACCTGTGAGAGCCCCATTTCCTTGTCCCCACACTAGAGGCCACTGGCCAGCACCTCCATGTCCTGCCATGGCCAGTTGTGCATCCCCTCTAGGCTCAGTCTCTAGACCCTGTTCACTGAGCTCCAGCCTTGACCCTTTCCCAGCTGCTCTATTTCATGTCACTGCCCTGTGTACCTGATGTCACCTGCCTACTCATCTGTCAGTCCTTCCATGAAGTGGGGATCTCACCAATCCTGTACAATTAGATAGCTGCCACGCACAGTAAGCACTCAACACGCAGGTGGTCCTCACCATTTTCTGGTGAAGTAACGGGGAGGCCCTGGATTGCCCCAGTGATGCTGGAGGCAGAGAGCCCCTGAGGGCTTTCTCTGTGGCTGAGTGTGAACCATACCCCACACAGTCAGGTAAGGAAGAGACAGGCAGTTTGCACTGTCACAGGACAACTCTGGCCACTGAGTGAGTGAGGGCACTGCCTGCTGAGCTTAAAGGGAAACACTTCCAGACTGCGCTCTCCAAGTGTGACAAGGGGAGTGAAGGGCTGTGATTCCTGCACAGTGTGGGAAGACACCAGCTGTGTACACAGGCGGGTAGTGGGACAAAATGGTAGGAGGACAACCCTGCTCATAATGACTGCAGGAAAATGCACAGGCAAGCTGTGCTCAGAGGCCTGCCTGACAGGTCCTGTCCAGAGTTTCTTCCAGCTGCTGGGCTGTGGGAGGCCAGCCAGTGCTTGGGTGTCCGTGTTCAGCTGACCTGTCATCACATACTGGGCCTCTCTGCTCTTGCCCATAGTTGGTGGTGGCACAGAAAGCTCTGGGGTCCTGTTGCCGCTGTGTATGGGGAAGCCCAGGACCCCGCTGTAAACCTGAAGATGGTCACATTCCCCACGCTGACCCTCACCTCTACAGGCTCAGGTCACAAGGTCCCGTCCCCTTGATGTCCATAGCAGGCATCTGAAGTAATGTGACAAGAATGGCTCTGTTGAGGGTGAAATTGCAATGCCCTTTGTGACCCCAGAACCCAACGGAGCCCATGAGAAGAGATCTACCAGTGTCCCAGGATGGACCCCTGTCACCACTTTGTGGACAGCTTATTCTGGAGACCCTGCCAGAGCCCCCATCTGGACCACTCAGCATTGCTCATTCTTGCCTCCCCAAGGCTGCAGGCCTTTTCTCCAGGACCTCTAGGTCCTCCAGCATCACTGCCCTCTGCTCAGAGGAGAGACATTGTCCAGAGCTGGTGGCCAGGGAGGCTGCCCCTCTCCTGCACAGTTCCAGCTCCCAGCCCCAGGGTGGCATTCTGTCTGTGGACTCCTTCCCTGCTCGTCAAGCAGAGGGCACTGGAGGCCGCTGCAGACACTTCCCACCCGCTCACCACTTCTTGTTGCTGTCTCTGGGCAGTCATCTGTGTGGATGCTGGATGCTTGGGTAGTCCTGCCTCATCCAGGGACTGCTGTTGGGGTCTAGACCCTTTGTACAGCCCTATCTTGTCCTCAGTTGGGCACCCACTTGGCCTGACTGCCAACAGCCCTCTACAGTGGTGGTCTGCTGCCACAACCTTTCCAGTGGGGTCTGATTCCCAGCATGGGGGCTCCCTGTACATCTTCTTCTGGGACCCTCCCACATGCCACGGTCACTTGACTGTCACCTTATGTTACACCGATTCCCATCAGCCCTTAGGGAGGCTTTTGCCTTCTGAGTGAATCAGCACCAGTCAACAGAGTCCCCAGTGACAGGACCTCAGGTGCCCTGCCTGCACCTCAAGCTCAGTCTCCAGCATCCAGGGCAGGTGCAGCTTGCAGTGTGCATGAGCTCACAGACTTTGCTGTCATCTCTTATTACACAGATTTGTGTGCGTGTGCGCACACACACACACCCATAGTACACAACACTCACATGCATGCACATACATGCCCACCTCACACACACGTGACCTTACATGCTCAGGCTCTTACATGCACACACACATTGCATGCGTACACATGTACATGCAACATGCACATACGCTTGGGTACTGCCTTACATTACACTGAACTCCTCCTAACCCACAGGGAGGCTTCTGTCTTCCGAGTGTATCAGCACAGAGCTCCTGATGACTCTGGGCCTCAGGAATTGTCTGGCCTTGTCCACACCTCACACTCAGGTCTCCCACATCCAGGTCAGGTGCAGCTCACACTGTCTGGGCTATGGGAATCAACCCTCCTTCTTTAGTGACAGTTTCTAGAAAGGAAGGGGGAAGCTGAGACTCAAAGAAACCCTAGCTAGATCCTGAGGAGTCAGAAGAAAGGGGTGGGAGGGCCTCGAGGGCTCACTAGGCACAGCAGCTTAGAGAATTGCTGCACGGGCAGGTCTGGGTGGACAGGGCCATATGGGCGAAGCCACACTGACAGGACCATAGGAAAAGAAAGAACCTGATGGACAGAGCCTCAAGGATAGAGCAATAAGGCCAAGCTAGGCTTCCACCGAAGGACAGATCAGGGAGCCCAAGGACCAGCCCTGAGCAAATGTCAAGGTCATCCAGGACCAAGGGACATGTGAATGATGTGTGGGAGAGGTCCGATCAATATCTGGGGCCAGGATAAGTGATCATTCACATTTGAAATGGGTCAATGGGTCCTCGTAACAACTAGACTATACGCGCCACCCCCCCCAACACAAGATATCCAGCCTGTGAGAGTCCTACGCACGGACAACAGAATAAGTGGCTACAGCACAGGGACCTCCAGCAAAACCACTTTGGAGACCATGAAAGCCAAAGCCTGTGAACACAAGAGACAGGTGCTGACTGTCCTTGGTGGAGCTGGACCAGCTGTAGCCTGGCACAGATCCATCTTGTACAGCCGGGGGCGGGGTGGGCAATGCTGGGCCATGCCATGCAGTCACACTATGGGCCATGGAAAGCAGAGAGCCTGGGGAAAACTGAGAATAACAGTGTGAAAAGGTTCCACCTGGCCTCTTCACCATAATGGGCAGCTTTGTCTGTGGATAGGCCAGGTCACTGCCCTCCTGGATGGGCACTGACAAACTGTGGAAGAGCCCTCCTCTCCCACCCAGGCTTCTGTGTTCACACATAAGCCCACTGTTTGTGTGAACAGCTGGGTGGTCACAGCCTGAGTGAAG
This sequence comes from Castor canadensis, assembly GCF_047511655.1. NCBI lineage: Eukaryota > Metazoa > Chordata > Mammalia > Rodentia > Castoridae > Castor > Castor canadensis. The sequence continues at coordinate 634,439 of NC_133392.1, forward strand.
AGCTCTGGCCCTTACGGTGCTTAGGGAGCCAGGGGTGCCAGTGTCTGCCCAGTGCCTCTTGCTATGCCTTGTGCACACTTGCACAGTAACACACTAATGCATGTCTACACACACTTGCAAAAACACACACCCACACCAGTACATACATGCTTGACGTGCTTACCATACTCAGGCACCCCTGTGCACACCCTCACAATGCACTCACACCACACACATATTCGCACAAACTCACAGCACACACTTGCACACTCTTGCTGTACATACTACCACATGCACATATGCAGGCTTGCACAACACTCCTGCTACATACTTGCCCACTCTTGTGTGCACACACCACACACAGTACATGAGGCAAGCTCACATGCACATGCTTGCACAACCACATACACACACTTTGACATGCAAATACACTTGTTCCCACCCAGCCTCTTCACTATCACAGGTAGCTTTGTCTGCGGATAGGCCAGGTCACTGCCCTCCTGAGTGAGCAGATGGTGCTGGAGCCAGTGGGTGAGCAGAGGGATGGGTCAGGTTGGAGAGGCAGTGACCACTGATTACTGGAGCTGGTACCCTAGAGAGCAGCACTCATTGGGGCTCATATCCTGGCAGCTGTGGCTGGGATGTGCTGGGCCTCTCTAGTGACCCTATAGTTGGTGTGGACCTAAGAAGTACAGTCCAGGCCCCTCAAGAGGCTGTGTCAGTCCTAACCACAATATCAGGGTGAGGAAGTCCCTGTTGGGCACATAAAACTTTAGGGATCTAAGCAAGGGCAGACCCTAGGGGGTTTAGATTGGCAGTAGGAGGAGATCTGGATGGGAAGTAGAGGAGAGTTCCAGGAGGGGGTGAGATGGGGGGTGGGGAGTGACTGCAGGGATGGTGTAGGGTACACAGCATGGCTCTGGGCTCTGGAAGGCAGGGAGGAATTGGGGTTATGCTGGCCACACAAGGACTGGCAATAATCCTGGAGGTTGGGGAGATAGAAGGCACGTGGCTCTCTGGAGGGATGAGGCTACTTCTTCTGACAAAGGGCCCAGGAGTGTGGGTGGCTCAGGAGGCTGGGACAGGGTCAGGTGCCTGTGACCTACTCCCTGGGTCTCTGGTGAGTCACTGCTCTGTCCCCTGGCTGTAGGCTGCAGTTGTAGAACAATCTACATCCTTGGTCTTGAAGCCATCAGTATCACTTTGGGGACATCTTTTTTGAGCTTTCCCGCTTAATTTTCCTGGATTGCTCTTAATTGCTGTCCTCCCACATAAGTACAGCTCATGTGTCCCCTCCCTTTCAGAGGAATCCCCCAGCCTAGGGGAGGGCTGGCAGTGAGGAAGGGCTCATGACTGGGAGTGTGGAGTGGGCAGGGAGTCCACAGCCTCACACAGGTTGAGGACCTGGGCACCTCTGAACTCTGATCTCTTGGCCCTTTCAGGACACCCTTGAATAAGCAACTCCAATATCCTGCACATGCTTCACTTGAAGACCGTCCTCCCGGACTGTCCAGTCTGGTGCAGTCTTCTCCACTCATGAAGATTGCAGCCCTCGGATTTGTGATGTGCTGGGGTCAGTTGTCCCAGGACAGCCAGTTCTGGACTTGGGGCTGACGTAGCTTAGGGGAGCTAAGACACCTGGAGACCATTAGTGTAGACATGGTCTCCAGGAGCTGCCCTGGGCAGGGGTAACAAGAGCCCAGAAACCCAGAACTACTCTGGGGACTTTACATCCCAAAGATGCAGGATTCATTGAGATGTGCTGATCTTGACTTCTGAACTCCATGAAATCAAACAGGGAGTTTTGACTAGGGCTGGCGGAGTGCCTCAAGTTGTAGAGCTCCTGCCTAGCAAGTGTGAGGCCTTAAGTTCAAACCCCAATACCAAGTACCACCAAAAAAAAAAAAAAAAAAGAACCTGCACTAACATTGAACAAGATGATATCCTAAGTTTTGGTTAATGTACAAGAGGCATTTGGACTCCCCTGTGTAAGAATGCTGAGCAGGTGGGGCTGCTGGAGTGGCTCAAGTGGTAAGACTGCCTGCCTTACAAGCATGAGGCCCTGAGTTCAAACCCCAGTGCTGCCAAAAAAAAAAAAAAAAAGAATGCTGAGCCGCCTCCCAGTCCCTCTGCTTCCTGAGGTGTATTTCATGCACCTGTGTCTGCGCATAACTGAGTCTTACAGCCTCTGGAGCCCCTGTGGCCTCCAGGGAAAAGGACAGGGAAAGGACGGTTGGGGCAATCAAGAGACATGGGAATCAAGTGGAGAGTGAGATCAACATCCAGGATATCAGCTGCCACCTGCGGACAGCTCCCCCGTGTCCAGAAGTGCAACCGATTAAAGAGACATACTTGCTGGGAAGCAGGTGCCCACAGGCAGGTTATGGGAACACTTTTGCCACAAAGAGCACGCACACTCTCAGGCTAAGTCTGTACCCCAGATGTCACTGCCATGTGTGGCCTGTGGACTGCTGCTGGACATGGCCCTGGCCTCTCTGCATCCTGCTCAGCCCCCTGGAAACTTCTGGCCCTCCACAGGGGGAGCTCAGCAATGGGCCCTGGGCTCCTGCTGGATCCCCTGGTTGGGGTAAATGGACTTTTGGAAGCCTCTGGTGTCCCAGTGGCCCCTCCTCCTCACTTTTCCACTGGCCAGTAGACTATGGGAACAAGTTCCCCATCATAGCCTTGGTCTGTCTGGGTGAGGGGCTGACATGTTTACCGAATTTACTGGACCAGAGTGTGGGGCACTGGATCCTAATGGTCCTGCTGTAGCTCTGGGCAAGCTCCCATGCCTCTCTGACCTCAGTTTCCCCATCTGCAATGCTCAGGGCTGGCCCCTCCTGGCATAAGGATTCATAAGGATAGGTGGGAACAGATGTGGAGGCTGCTTCACGAGGTGCTCAAAACACCACAGTGTCTCCTGGGGGCCGTTATCTTGACACGAGCGTCCAGGCTCTCCCCCTCTCCCTGGTTCTTGCATCCCTCAGCCTCCTGATACTCTCTACAATTGGGGACCCAGATAAGGAGGTGTCAGCTTTGCTCCCATCTTCTGCCTGGTGTCTGTCCACTTGCCTGTGACCCCAGCTTGCCCCATGGCAGCTCTCTTGAGGACTGGTCCACAGGTGTGAGTTCTCAGAGGGGGAGAAGGGGTGGACTCACCCTGTTGGCTGTTCCCACGGTTGGAATGCCCGGTGGTCCCTATGTCTGTGCGTGGGTCAAGGCTGGTCAGTGCCTTGAGCATGTCCCAAGCCAATGGCAGTCTTCAGAATTTGCCACTGTGGCCCAAGAATGGGTTTCAGGGTGAGGGACCTCAGGTGTCCACTCTTCCACTGGTCAGGAACATCTCTGTCCTTAGTGCCTGAGCAGAATTTTTCCCCACTGTGTGGGGGAGGAATTGAATTAATTGTGCTCTTGATGTGGAACACTGGTGTCTCCACACCACTGCGAGTGTCCTTCCAAACAGAAACACCACCAGCAGACTTTCAATAATGGAGTTACTTAGGTGCATGTTATCAGAAGGGGCAGAACAGACTGCACAATTAAGAAGTAATTACATGTAACTAAATTGGGAATTAGCCTCTGGGTGTCTACAAAATCCCAGCAAGAAGGTCTGTTGGCTTTTGAAGTGACTTTCCTGTGGTTGACGGAGGGATGGACACATGTGCACCCAGAGACCATCCCTGAGCGAGGCTGACCCGCGGGGTTGCAGGAGAGGCACCAGGATGGGCAGTGGCTTGGCCTACCTGAAACCTGCTCAGGGTCAGCCACATTCCCACTAACTTAAGGGGTGTGGAATATGCCACAGAGCTGCTGTGCATAAAACCTGAGTATGTACTCAAGACTGTGATTCCTAATCTGTCTGGCCACCTGGACTGCGGTAATAAACAGGGGACACAGAGCAGTGGTGTGAATAGGAGAATCAGGGAAAGACCAAGCCTAGATAGTGAGATTTTGGAGTGAAGTCCTAAGTAAGCAACGTTGATCTTCCAGAAGAGGGTGCTGCATGGTGCCTGTGGAGAAAGGGTCAGGTTCTTTTCTTTCCATATTTCTAACTTAATCTTCTTCTGTTAACCTCTGTTCTCACTATATAGCTGGAGACAGCTTTCCCATGAGAAGGCCAGCCCTGTGCAGGAGATGCTAGACTCGAAGGCCCAACACTGCTTGGTGAGGACCCACTCCAGTGGCTGCCCCTTGGCTGGAATCTGGGAGGGGAGCTTGACTTGGGGTGTTCCCAGTGTGGTCCATTCAGGGCTGCTTTGTGCAGGTTGTGAGCCTGCTGAGCTCGCCCTCCAGGCTATGTGTATGAGCAGTGGTGCAGCTGGGCGCCTGTGCTCCTCTTGGGGCTCTGGAGGACTCGAGGCTGTGGCAGTGGGCAGAGAGACAGATCCAGCAAGAACCCGAGCAGAGTTCTGAACAGACCTCCCCTGGCACACATTGGCTGTGTTTTGCTGCTGGAGGAAGGAGCAGGTCCTCTGTGGACCCCTCCACAATTCTGAAAAACTACCCCTGGAATACCAAACCCTTCCCCATGGGTCTTCTGCCCTTGGAAGCCCTGGTGTGTGTCGTGCTGTGGATAGGAACCATGTCCAGGAAGGTGACTGCCTCTGAGTCCTAAGTCCTGGTCTGTACCTGATGGGGGGTGGCTGTGGGGTGTGATCACCCACATGGGTGGTTTAGCTTCTTGACCACTCATAACTGAGAAGGAAGCCTTCACTCAACAGTATCTAAATCAAACTGCACACTGAGGGGAATCACTCAAGGCCCATTTAACAAATATATACTGGACCCTGTTGGAGTCCATTCACAGTGTCAAAATTTAATGAATAGGAGTTGATGCTGGACTGTATAACACTAAAAGCAAAGAGGTAGCCATTGCTGTGGTCCAGGACCCATAAGGACATTGGGAAGGGAGGTTCTGGTTCCATGTGGACACTAGGAGAGGGGTCCTGCTTCTATATGGACACTGAGAGGGGAGGTCTTTGTCTATATGGCCACTGGGAGGGGTGGTCCTGGAACCATGTGGTCACTGGGAGAGGTTGCCCTGGTTCCATGTGGACAATGGGAGGGGAGGTCCTGTTCCATGTAGGTATTTGGAGGGGAAGGTCCTGGACATTCTGAGGGATTGGCCAGGTGCCATGTAGACTCTTGGAGGGGTCACACTGGTGCCGTGTGGACACTGGGAGGGGAAGTCCTTGTGCCTTGTGGACACTCAGAGGTGTGGTCCTAGTGCCTTGGGATCATACTTGAGAGGCCTGATGGCCTTGGAGGCCGACACTTTAGGCAGTGGCACTCGTGTCTGCACTGACGTGAGCTGGGCATGGCCTCAGTGTTCTTAGGTTCTGCCAAGGGTCCTATGAATTGGAGCTTGGGGTGTTGCTCTGACAGTGGCCACCACGTGGGCCCAAGTTAGAAGTCCCCAAATTAGGAGAGGTCTGGTGTGGGGGAACTGGGAAGTGCCTTTTGGGACCTGGATAGGCTGTGTCCAATGCTGTCTGTCCCTCTCACTTGCATAACTATCTCCCAGGGCCTCCCTTCACGTCCAGGTTTTGCACCCACCCTCCTTCTCCCAGCACCATGTCTCTTCAATGTAGGTCCTGCTGTCCTCATGCACTGGTGTTGCCCCAGGTGATTGTCTCCCCGCTGGGAAGGCCACACTGTCCTTGTCCAAGACCTCCAGTCCCTTGGCCCTGAGACTGTCCCTCTCCAGACCCTCTCCTCCCAGGCGGAGGGCAGCACTGTGTTGTCCTAAGGTTCATGCTCAGTTCCTGATGGTGTCTCACCTGCAGAGACCTAAGATAGAACCAAAGGTCAGGACTCACTTCACACTCAATTTATAGTCACGACTGCACAGGAGACCCCCGCGAGCCTCTGGGTCTGCTCTGTGGTATCTAGATGAAGCCTGGTCAGGGCTGCAGGAAGAGAGATCACCCAGTCCCTCCCCGCCTGTCTGTCGCACCTGTCCTGGCCACAGAGCCACTCAGCAGATGAAGAATTTCCAAACACAGGGAAGGAATGAGACTTGTGTCTCATCTCATCATTGTAGCAAATATCTCTGCCCAAACATGGGCCAGCTGCAGCTACCACGCCTCACCCTGTGATCAAGCTGGGAATTCCTTCATTCCCTTCATCACTGAAAGTCTTAGCACATTTCTAGGGAGGGTGTTTTTCCCACGAATACCTAATGATCTGTGAAAATTAAACTACATACTCTTAAATAACCAAAGGCCAAGGAAGAGATCCCAAGGAAAACTAGAAACTACTCTGAGATGAATGAAAAGCCATACAATACACCTTCGGGACACAGCAATGCAGCTCAGAGGAAAACTCGCAGCTGTAAATGTCTTCATTAAGGGAGAAAGGTCTCAGATCAATAATCTGATTTCATACTGTAAGGAAACAGGAGAAAGAAGAGCAAACTACACTGGAAGTGAGCAGAAGAAAGGGAATCACAAAAGACCAGAGCAGACATGATAAAATAGAGATGAGAAAGGTCAAGAAAATTGGTGAATCTTTGCTAGACTAAGAAAAAGAGCGGGCTACCACTGAATGGAGGTTCTACCAGAGCAGTTAGACCAAGGTGGAAACAGCAACGCTCTTCGTAGCACAGACGGCATGATATATACAAAAATCCTAAGTATAGGAAAACTCTAGGGCCTAATAAAAGGAACTTGCAAAGCTTTAGGGATGCAAGATCAACATAGAAAAATCAGTCATATTTCTATGCACAAGTGGAGAACGATTGGAACACCAAACAGAGAGAGAGAGAGAGAGAGAGAGAGCGCGAGAGAAAACACTTAGAGGGAAAAACGTATCAAAAGGGGTGCAGGACTTGTGTACTACATTGCTGGGGGAAATTTAAGACCCCGGTAGATGGAAAGGTTGCCCAGGCTTGTGCCCAGAAGGGTCAGTCCTATGAAAATGGTCGTGCTTCCTCACGTGGCCTGCAGGCCAGTGTGGTCCCTGTGGCAGCAGAGCTGGAGGGGTCCTGACAGTCCGCAGCTGAGGCCAGGCCTGTCACCCTCAGACCAGGGCTGTGAGCTTGTATAGACCCCCAGTCTGCCTCTTCCTCTGAGGGATCTGGGCCTCTGATGACTTGTCTCTGGTATGTGAGCTCTATGATCCTTGTCTGTGTGTCCACTTGTCCAGCCACACAGGATCTGGGCCTGGGTGTTACGTGACACCCCACTGTCAAGAAGGAGACCCCAGTGGCTGCTCCTTCTCCACACACCCAGTGTCCATTCTGAGGGCCTGGTCATGGAGTGCTTTCTAACTGGGGTGCTCAGGGTGCCCCCAAATCTATGCACAGGTCTTGTATGTACATAGAGGGTGCATCTTGGGAGCGAGGGGAGATGAGACCAGGTGAATTACAATCTAAAGTTGCAAAATCCCCGCTGAGAGCCTAGGTTTTCGTTGTCATGGAAACTCAATCCTGGTTGAGGAGTCAGCAGATGTGACTTCAGTCTGGCAATGAGGCCCACTCAGCTGAGAGGTTTTGGGCTGCTAAGACTGATACCTATTTCTGCCAGGCCCTGATAGTGTCCTTCCTCTCCCTGACCTGAAGGCAGGTTCCTGACCCACCTGTGGGGTGTCTGTCATAGGTTGTCTTGTGGAGAGAGGAGTCACCCAAGATGACCTGGCCCCGTCGTACCCAGTGCCCACACAGAGAAGGATTCAGGCTTGTGAGGTATTTGTTGACTCAAGTCCTGAAACATTTCATATGGCTGTCCTTGAAATCTCTCCAAAATGGGCCTTGCTCCCTCAGAACCAAGCAGAGGTGGGTGTTGTGACCATAGACTCCGGCGTGGCCTCAAAGAAAGGAAGGGCAGCTCAAAATGTGGAGCCCCACTAGTATCCCCTGGGTTCCCACAGAAGTCACTCAGAGGCAGTTTTCTTTTGTCTCTTGTTGGAAACCTGCAGGCTGGACTGAGCACATGGGGATCCTTTTGCACAGACAACAACACCGGCCTGCTGCTGCCCCCAGGAGCAGCCATTCTGCCTGTCGTGGCCAAGGGTCCAGCGAGAAGGGATGGGGTGCTCTACCCAGAGTGGTTAAGCAGAATGTGTGCTTGGCAGACACTTTGAAGCTCTTGTCTTGCAGTTCTTGGAACTCAGGACTAATATCTGTCAGTGTTGATAAGCACAGGCCACTTTAGGAGTTTGGAGACTGGGGCCAGGGATGCAGACTCAAGGTTTGAGGGTGTATTAGTCAAGAGTCTCTGGAGGAAAAGAACTAACAGAATATATGTAATTATAAAAGAGAACTTATTGGATTGGCTTATACCATTGGAGGCTGAAGCCCAACAATGGCTGTCTGCAAGCTGGAGAGCCAGAGAACACAGTAGCTGCTCAAAAGTTGGAAGTCTCAGAACAAGACACAACAACGATACAGCCCCAGTCTGAGGCTAAAGGCCAGGGAGCTCCTTGGAAGTCACTGGTGTAAGTCCTCATTGAAAGGCTGACAAAGCTGGAGTCTGCTGTCCATGGGTGATGGCAGAAGCAATGGATGCACTTGCTTAGAAAGAGTGGGGTTCACACACGCTGGCGGGCTTCCTCCTTTTCCACTCTTATTCCATCTGGGCTCCCAGCCTGTTAGACGGTGCCACCCATATTCAGGGCATGTATTTCCCTCTCAGTTACTGTCCCTCACGTCATTTTTCTCTGGAAATGCCCTACAGATACACACAGAAGTGTGCTTTACTAATCTTGTAGGCATCTCTCAATTCAATCAAGTTGGTAATCAGGATTAACCACCACAGAGTGCATCTCAGGGGACCTGGAGGGGAAGCTATCAATTCCTCCACTCCTTCTCAGGGTCTCTGGTCTCCCTGAGAAAGGGCAGGTGCAGAGAGCAACAGAAGGGAGCAGGCTCTCAGTGGAGCATGAAGCTGATCTCCCCACCCTCCTGTGTCTGCACCTGCAGAGGGTGTGCGCACGTGGAGAACATGTACCCATGGTGGGCCTGTGCTGTGGAGAGTGTGCTTCTGCAGAGGGCATGCCCTTGAGGAGGGCATGTGCCTGTAGAGAGCATTAACCTGTGGAGGGTGTACACCTGGAGAGGGTGTGTACCTGTGAAGGGCACATATCTGTAGGGAATGTGCATCTGTGAAGGGCATGCACATGCAGAAGACATGTTCCTGCAGAGGATGTGCACTTGTAGGGGGGCATACATTTGCGGAAAGCATGCACCTGTGGGTGGTGTGCATATCAAACCCACAGCCAGCCACTGGGAAAGGGCCTAGGGGAAATAGGAGGAGCCCGGCATGCCAGTGACCAAGGGATGTTGCTAGGATCACAGCACTGTGGGGACATCCACAGCACATTAAGGCACAGAGAGATGGGTGGGGATGGTGGGCTTCCAGGCACATTGAGAATGGCAAGTTCCCTTTATGATGATCAGTACCATTTGCACCATGGATGTGGTGGCCTGGCCCAGCCCCAAACTCAACTCCAGCAGCACCTGGACCCCGGCTCTGTGAAGTGCACTTGGAAGACATCAGAGAGAAAGTACAGGAACTCCTGGCCTCCACCTCTCAAAACTTGACTTTTCGATCAGGCACAGATAAGGAGACACAACTGAGAGTGATTGTTAAACCTGGGAGCCCTGGCAGGAAAGTCACGATAATGAAATGCTGCCTCTCTGGCCCGAGTGCAGCAGCCCCCAGGCTGCTATGTGGCTGCATGTCTGCCTGGACCTGAAGATCAAACAGCAGAATGCTCTTGGAGGAAATCAGCCTCGTTTACTTAAACCGTGCAGGACACTGCTCCATCTGCTTCCGAACACTCTTCCGCTGGTGAGAGACACACCAACGAGTAGACAGGTATCCCCTCAAGTTCAGGTCCGGTTGGAGAAGCTGGGTGACTCAGCCCCTGCAGGCAACAACCTCATAGCCAAGCAGGGCATTTGAGGAGTCTCTGATCTCTGGGACTGAGGCAGGTGAGGCCCACTTTGTGCAGGTCAGTGTCCATACCCAAGGCCTCTCAGGCCAGCTGCTCTGAGCCTAGCTTTGGCTGACTGCAGTCTGGGGTTCGGTCATTTTTTAAAAGGGGTTTCGTTGTGGTGTTTCCAGACATGGTTCAGTCTTGATTTGCAAGAGCATACGACAAAGCCATCAGCCTCCTGTTGCTGACGTCTGCTGTGCAGTATGGATGCAGGCATCGTCTTATCTAAAGGGTCCTCAACCTGATTGTTTTCTGCTGAAGTCAGGGCAACGTCTGCCATCTCCCAGATGGGCTGGTCCTACGGGGTTTCCCTAGCTCTGACTGTGGGAGGAGGGAGGCAACCATCCCTGCACTCGCCCTTGAGGACCATTCCTGTGGCCCCAGCGCATCCATGGCTCCTAAGTCCTCTGTGGGTCCCCCTTGAGGAGGAGGTAGGAGACGCTCAGCTGGAGCAGGGCCCCTTTCCCAACCCACCCAATTCCAAGAGGCCAGGCCATGGTCACCACAAGGTTAATGCCGAGTGTGCTATGGTTTTCCACTAGCTGAGAGCAGGCTCCGTAGCGTCTCTGAGACCAGGAAGTAAACCAAAGCCACACAACCATCCTGTGTCCAAGTTTGGCCTCCCCAGGGGCACAGAGGACCTCCTGCCAGTAACGGGGCAGCCCAAAAGGCCCACCCAGTGCAGGGGCTTACATATTCCCAGACCAACAGGTCCTCCATGCTGTCCCCCGCCCCAGGGCCCTATCCACCCCTGCTTGCTGCCCTAGTCTTCCACCCGTCCAGCCCCCAAGTCCGCCTATGTGGCTAGGATTATCCTCAGGGGAGGAAGCTTCCAGGGTCAGGAGTTTCTTGGACCCAGGGTTGCCTGCACGCACGCGAGTACCTGAGCAGGGGCTGCTTGGGGTACGGTGGCTGGTCTGCACCCGGGCACAGAGGGGTCTTCTTGGTCACCTGCTTGTAGATGTTCCTGGCGGTTACTCCGATCCACAGCATGGTGGACAGTGTGGAATAGTGCAGTGCGATGCCCACCTGAGAGAGGAGAGTGTCAGCCAGCCACCATTGCCAGCCAGCCACCCCAGTGCAGCTGACCCACCATGCACAGCCTAGCTTTCCTGGACCATGAGTGGGCTGAACCTTGGCAACCTCTCTGCAGCTCTTTAGGGACAAGAAATGAGCCCAGGAGGGGACACACTAGGGGTGGCCAAGACCCTTGAAAGCTTAGCTGGGGTCGCCTTCTGTGTGTGAGGGGTTAGAGTGGATGGGGAGACTGTGGGCTGCACACCTGCCTCTGAGGGCATCCTCACCATCCCTGGGGCGGGGATGGGGACGGAGATGTTGCACAGACTTCCCAGTGTGCTCTGGCTCCATACAGGGACCCCCAGGTGGAAGGAGGGCACAGCCCCAGGACAGGGCTTCCACCTGGCTATCAGGTGTGGCATTGCACATAAGGAAAAGCAGTCTGGGGAGCAGGTTCGGATGACCCACCCCCCACCCGTGCACATCAGAGTGACTCATTACCATGGAAACAGAGGCCAGAGCTGTGTTCCATCCACAGCTCTTCTGTCCTAGCTAACTTCACATGCTGCACTCCCTCATCTCCATCTGACTCCTTAAAATGAGGCTACCTTTGAGGTAGTAACCTGACATTTTCAAATGACAAGCAAAATATTGCTATAATTGGAAAGGACATGAAGGCTTAAGGAATACAGAGATTCCCTGAATGAAGCTAACATGCATCATCATAATGAGTTATCAAATCCAGAGTCTGATTCTAATTGTGAGCAAACTTGGTGATAATTGACGAGGATTTTGAGGGAGGTGGACAGACCAAAGAGATGTTGATGTTTTCGGAAGCCCTGCAAGTTCAGCCTTCCCTTGCCTTCCTGACCCCAGGCATGATGGGAGCCAGTGTGGACCTCCCAAGCATGCAGGCTTCAGTCTGTCTGACTGGGGGTGGGAAGTACTGGGATGGGCGGCCAGAGTTCTCTGCATCCGAGAGTATAGGGCAAAGGTGGCCCAATGGGTCTGGCCCTGGCTTGAAGGAAGGTCTTCAGTGTGGCTGTCATTGTCGTGTACAAATAGAAGTGTCAGAGACTCATCCTCAGAAGGGTTCCTGACCTTGGCCTTGGGACACTGACCCAGGGCCTTGAGGAGGGAGAAGCATGGCTGGCTGGAGAGTGAGCCTGCTCTCGGGAGTTCTGGCTTTTTCATTCTCAGGCTGAGCCTTGTCCAGGCTGTGTGCTTGGGGATTACAAGAAGGTGTACATGGCAGGCTCTGTCACTCAAACACAGACTTTAAGCTGGACACTGGGGCCACAGGGTGCTGCCCTGGCTTCCAGACTGTGCCACGGAAAGGAGGCGAGGGCAGGACATCTCCCTTGCTTCCGGACCCAGGGCCAGTGATGACGCACACTAATTACGTGGGACTCATGGTAGCCGCCTGCTTTGTTTATGATGTCAGTACTTTAATAGGGCTCACGGTCATCTTTCTGTTTCCATGACAACTGTCTGTTCTCTCCAGCCATCCAGCACTCTGGACCACTTTTCCTGGTAGTTCTGTAGTGATGTTGAGCTACAGATGGGGAAGAGAAGACTGGGGGTCCTGTGCTTAACCACAGGGGCAGCAGTCATGGGTGACTGACTGGTCATGGCGGACACAACTGGCTTTCAACAGTCTGCTTCTTCATCTGCCCTTCTAGCAGGTGATAGAGGGAGCGCTGTTCTGGGTGAGCTGGATCAGCTCCTGTTCCAGGCTGCCAGGCTGCAGATCAGAGCCAACCTGGGCTCTGGCTCAGGGAACTTCAGTGGTAATTGACACTTTGTCCATGTGCTCAGGCATAGGGTAGTTAAACCTCCAGGCCTGCTGGGGATTGCCGTGCAACAGAGCTGCAGCTCCACCTTGCTGCTCCTGTTTACCTGAGTTTTGTCCCTCACCGTTCCCCTCAGCATAGCGTCTCCTTGTGCCGATGGCTTCTCTTCTTGCTGCATATGTCTGTAGTGCAGCGCTAACCCTAAGGGAGGCTCCATGATACAGGCCCTGTGCGTTTTCGGCTGGTGCAGCACCCACGGCATGGCCTGCGCCTGGCAGGCATGTTTGCTGAGAGACGTGGGTGAGTGAAGGAGGCCTCCTACTTCTGGAAAAGCAGCCTGTAGCTGGGATGCATCTGAGTGGCACAGGGCCATCCCCTGTGTCTGGGGTTCCTGGGGTTGTCATGATGAATGGAGCAGTCCCTTCCTTCACAGATCTCAACTTTTCAGATCCTTCTAGACCTGACTCACCTCTTCCAAATATCTCTCCTAGGCTGACACAAGCCCTTGAATTCCGGGGACCTGAGGTGCCCAGCCTCTAGATCCTCATCAGGCTGGCTTGAGGGGGAGAACAGTCACAGGTTTTCCAGAGAGCCCTGGTGGGATTTCCCCAAGGCCCTCAGGCAATTCCAGTGGGCCGTATGGCCTCATGGTGGAGCACTTGTGGCAAAGTGCAGACATAAAGATAACGACCCATTTGATTGCTTTTCCGATGGCTCTGGGCAGGAGTGATGGGATTTCTGGCCCTCACTGTGATTGTTTCAGTTTACAGAGAGGCAGGGATGGAGGAAGCTATCTGCCTTGGCCTCACTTCAGGCATGTGCTGTCCTGCCAGCTTTTCTGCCCTGCGCAAGCCTGGGCAGCAGGCTTGGCTTCCTGGATTGGATGTGTCATGCAGGCACATATTCAGGATGGCCTGTGGCACCCAAGGCTCTAGGGCATGGACTCTGTCTCCAAGGTGTGGGAGTCCTGCTCACAGAACACTCCCGGTCTCAAACTGTGTTAGTGCTAGGAAAGCAAGTTGGTTGTGCAGCCGGAGTCAGACAGGCCTGGGAACCTGGGAGGGACAGAGGGTGTGTGCTTGCCATTGGATTTTTCCAGGGCAACCCTGTTGGAACAGCCTGTCGCTCACGAATCCCCTAGGGTGAGTCTCACCTGCACTGCCTGTGTGGGTAGACAGGTCAGTGTGTCTGACGGCCATTGTCCTCAGTGTGGTAATCAGGTGGAGGTTGCTTCTGTGGCTCTCAATAGATGTTTGCTTAGCTGGCACACTCTGGTCACAGAGCAGGCCTTGGGGTTGTGTGTGCTCACAGACAGTACTCTGGAGCTGCAACTGGGCTCCCCTCCTTGGCCAAGAGCCACAACCCAACAGGGCAGGACTAGCCTTGGTTTTGATGGAGGGTCTCCACTGTGGGCTGGGCTCAGGCTAGAGATTGTTTATATGTTCTCCTTTTAAACCAAAGTCAAGCCAGGTCACAGTGTGAAGACAACCCTTTGTGACTTTGTTCTTTTCAATGCTGGGGTGCTTCAAAGCTCCCCCTTCCCCTGAGGCAGAGTAGAAGTGCCCAGGGGTGCTCTTCTGAGGTTCAGCTGGGGTCAGGTGAACCATGGTCTGCCATGGACTGGACAACCTGGCAGCCACACGTGGCTGAGCTTCTCCTGATTGCAAGGTGAACTTGGCTTCTGGAGGGTTTCACGATCTCTTTAAGAGAGGAGTTATGTCCTGACTCCTGGGACAATCACCATTTGCTGGACAGTGGATGTCTGGATCAGGTCTCCACAGGCCTCAGAGCAAGCTGGCCCAATGGAAAATCCATGTTTTATGATCAGATGTTAGAGTGACACTATAGGAGAACCCACTAGGTAGGTGCCTCGTGGTTCCTTCCAGAAGCCACAGCTGAGCAAACACTAAACTATTATTTCATAAGATAATTATGAATGAGATAATTCCCCCTTCGTTAGGAAAACTGATAAACACACTTTCATGTTTGTCGCATGACACAGGTGCACGGCACTCACCGCCTGGCACAGGATGGGGTACTTGGTGCGGTTGATACCACCGGCGAACGTGGTGAAGGTCAGAGCTGCGTGGAAACAGAAGTTCAGGAGCGCGTGACGGCCTTTCCGGCTGATCCGGATGGTGCTGTGGCCAATGGAGATTTCACGTTAGGAACCAGCAGTTCGGGAAAAACAAGTGCTCTCATCCATGCCACATCTCTGTCCACCATGGGAATGGCAGGCCCTCTGTAGGGCTGGGAGTAGCATGCCCAAGGGACAAGACCATGGAAAAGGCATCGACTGTGCTGTGTCCCCCTTAGCCGGGTGACTGTGTGAGGTCACCATACAGTGGTACATTGGAAGGGTTTTGCCAAACCTCCACCATTCAGATTGTTAGACAGATGAGGTGTTGAGGCCCAAGATTATATTTGTCTATTTCTTAGAGAAAGAATTCAGGCCCCCGGTTCCCAGGATGGGTTTTTTCCTCTCTGAGCAGATGTCTGATCCTTGGAAAGTCACACATAACTATGTGACTTTAAGCATGACCCCAGCTACTGCCTTGACTATGGCCTGGACTGGGGTGTCCCCTATGGTTGTGACAATCTCCATGACCACCCAACAATCTAAGGCGCTGCCCACACAGGAGCAATGTTGCTTGGTTATGACTTTGCTTCACTGTGGCTTAGATCAAGCCCTAGCCTCTTCCCATGATCAAAACTGCTGAGTACCCTCCAATTTCTTAGGTTGAAGCTTAGTCACCAATGTGACAGTATTGGAAAGAGGGGTGCTTGGGCAGAGCTCCTGTGAGTGAATTTGGTGCCCTTATACAGACACCCCAGAGGCCCGCCTTCCTCTTCCATCATGGAAGAGGCATGAGAAACCCGTTCATACTCTAAACTACTGTTTGTCAACTATTCACTTTATAGCAGCCCAAGCACATGAAGACAACAGTTTTAGATCCACTCAAGCCTGTGATCACCGTCTTGGGTATGGCCCATGACCAGGGCATTTGGACTCGTCCAAACCTCTGCTGGTGATTGTGGATGTGGCTGATGCTTTGGCATGACCCATGACATTGATTTTTGATTTGGCTGTGGCTGTGACTTGTCCTCACACTTTCCAGTGCATTCCCATGTGGCAGTCACTCCTGCTCCCAGATGGAGGTGGCCAAACACAGGCTCAGAAAGAGAAATCTGCCTAGATTCCCCTTCCCAGACAAACAGGCATAACAGAAAGCACTTCAAGTGCTCCACAGGCCTGGCCGGGTGCTCTCAGGGCACGGAATCAACATGTCCCCATTGCAGGAAGGGCATATTTTACCCAGTTCGACAAGAATGCTCACTGTTTTGAGAGGGCTCGATGGAGGCATGGTAGAGGGGTTGGACTTTCCCCAGCGTTGTCCCCTGCTGGCCACTGTAATGGGCATCTTGAGTGTGGGCAAGCTGGAGTGAAGGTGGTATGTGGAGTGCCCTCTAGGGACTCCTTGCTGTATGGAGAGTGGTGACACCTTGCCTGGGGCATGATGTCTTTGCAGGGTGGGTACACCTGTGCCGGCCTCACCTCTGGTGCACGATGTAGGTGATGACGGAGGCGAGGAGGCACAGCAGCATGACTGCGGTGCACGCGTACACCACAGGGTGCAGGAACTCCCCTGGGTACTGGGGCAGGGAGAGGACGGTCTTCAAATCCTGGAAAGGAAGCAGAGGAGACCGCGTGAGAGCCTTGGCCAGCATGGGCTGGTCACCTGAGTTCTCAACTTCAGGTTCAGCCTGCCCCCTGCAGGTGGCTCAAGGTATTTCCTAATTTGAGCTGTGATTTGTATGGTCTCTCAGGAGGGGGGCAAGACTGCCTGCTGAGAAGGATGCTGTTCAGTGACCCAGGTACCCACACTCCCTAGGGTTGCTCAGCTGAGAGAGTCTTTGAGAGCACCTCCCAGAGAGCGGCATTTCTGGAGAGTCTCAGGCTGCCGCCGGCCCCTTTTCCATCCACGCCACTGGCAGAGGGCAGGGCTCTACACCAGCCTGCACCACACTCTTACCTGCTAGCAGCACCTGCCTTATGGAGAGGCGGTGAAACCATCCCATCCCACTTGTGTGCCTGCACTCACTGGTACTCAGCTTTTCCACGCTTCCCAGGGCAAGACACAGACCCCAGTGCTGTCGATGGGAGGGGATGGAGAAAGGAAAGTTGCTTTGAACAATAGGCCCTCCCCTGGGCCTCACTCCTGCTTCTCTTATCACCAGCTTCACTGTGCAGTGCATCCAAAGCAAAGGGTTCAAAGTCAGAGTTCAAAGGAGAGCATGGCTTTCCCTGTGGTCGTCTAAAATGGAGGGAATAATGTCCCAGGTTGGAAATGGCCGGAACTGGTGGTGGATTTGTCCTCTCTGGGTCCCCTGTTTCAGACAGGTCAAGTCTCTGCTCCCGTGGTCCTGAGGGGACGCTCTGATTGGGGTTGGTGCTCGCTGTGCTCTGGGCCATGGATGGGCAGGACAGAGTCTGAGTCAGGGCATGTGTGGATGTGAGTAGAATGTGAGCGGCTCCCTGGATGACATGGGAGGATTCATGACCCTGCGTATCCTTTCTTCCCACTACATCTTGGGCTCTTTAGGGACCCTGGAGAGCTAGGCCCAGAGGGCAGGGATGCTGTGGCCTGCAGGACCCTCCATGGGAGACCTCCACGTTTGGTCTATCTAACCGGAAAGCAGTCTACACTGGGCCCAAGGCCCTGGGGTCTGTGGTCAAAATTCCTGCAGATCCACCCAACTTGCAAAGAAACCCCCTTGGCTTTCACACCCTACCTAGCCTCAGAGAGCTCTCTCCAGGAGGTTGGTCAGGCCAACACCCGCAAGGAGCCTGTGCTGAGTGAGGACCTGGCACCTGTGGTGAGATTTCTGAGGAGGGCGATCTGACCAGAAGACACAGCGGGATGGTTTGCTTCCCCAGGATGTAGCAGCTCTTTCCCTCTGAGCTGAGTACCCACCCATGTGGCTCAACTCAGCCCTACGGAGCCTTCTGGACCTTGGCCCCTGAGTGTTTTCCTGGCTGGGGACGCTGCTCTCGCTCTCTCCCTCTGTGAAGCAGAGTTCTTCTGGTCTTCTGAGTGCCCTCGGATCCAAAGCAGCAGATACCTCCCCTCTTGCAGTGTGGTGGGCCATTGGTGAGGGCCCCAGTGTGGGGGGCTTTCAGCCTGTTAGGGAGCTCACACATATCTCTCCTGGGTGCCCTGACTGCTGGGTGCTTGCCATTGGGTGATGGGGGTCCCTGTGTGTGGGACTCTGTAACTGCCAAGGCCATTCTGCTATGTCATAGCTCAGTGCTTTCCTGCCAGGAAGAAACAACTCCAGAAGTCGCGGAAAAGCACAATTCCTGGTGAAATCCTAATATTCCAGTCATCCGATGAGCTCGAGGCTGCTGAGAGGCAGAATGCACCATGAGGCTGTGAGAACTTGACTTTCAAACAGTCACAAACGGTGTCTTGAGCACATGGGTCTTTCCATGGGGGTCAGTGGCAGTCCCTTCCCGGGATACTCACCACTTGACCACTGCTACTAACTTCAGGTCTAGACATTAGAGAGAGGGAAAGCTGCCCAGTGTGGTCCATCCCTTTGTCTAGCTCTCTCCTCATTCTTTAAGGACAATTCCTTGACTGGTCCTTTGGAACTAAGACTTCCACGTTACTGCTCATAAGTCCTCCATGGCCTTCCTCGGTGGCCACCACGTGAGAACACTCAGGGGCCCAACTCCTGCTGGTTTTAGGCTCTGGCTCTGATGGAAAGGTGCTGAGGTACGGCTATGGCGAACGGAAGGCTCATCTCGGCATCCCCAATGTCCAGAGAGTGAGAGCTGCGTTTTGTCGTGTGTGTTCCAGGGTAGCAGAGCTTGCATTTGGACACAATGAGAGTATTCACAATGCAAACCCCTCAGGTGAAGCCACATAGAAACCAGCACTGTCTTGGTGCAAAAGGCAGAGACTTCAGGAAACAGTTCCATGTGTGGAGGGGTTTTCACAGGGTGCTGCCCAGCCACAGCCATGCAGCCAAGGCAGCACTGACTTGGAGTGGGGAGTTTATTTCTTGTCTGAGGACCCAATTTTGAAGCCTTATAAGGGGGTCAGGGCACAAGGGAGGCCTCTGACCCCCTGAGCAGCTCTGTGAGCCTTGGAGGTTGGGGC
This sequence comes from Castor canadensis, assembly GCF_047511655.1. Taxonomy (NCBI): domain Eukaryota; kingdom Metazoa; phylum Chordata; class Mammalia; order Rodentia; family Castoridae; genus Castor; species Castor canadensis. The sequence continues at coordinate 653,334 of NC_133392.1, forward strand.
CCAGTGATGTCACCTGTGTGAGGATGGACTTCTGCAACTAGGGACAAGGTGACGAGCTTTATAAGAAACAGGAGTTTGATTTGGCTCCCTACTTTTTTCTTTCTCCAAATCAGAGTGATCAGCAATGCCTTTCTGCATTTTTAGAGGTGACATTTAAAATTCAAAGCAGGCAATGCAAAATAGAGATATGTTTTATATTTTGAAGTTCACGCATGGGCAAGTTCCTCTCAGAAGAGTCTACTGTGCGAATGTTCCTTAGGCAAGAACCTGATCCTGTGTGTGGTTAGACAGGATCTGCCTGACTCCAGCACACAAGTTCCTCTGAGGCCGTGGAACCAGAGCATAGCTCTGGGGTCAGAGTGAGACAGGGGAAGGGACCTGCCTCTTCCTGGGGCACCGGGGCATGAGTTAAGCATTGCTAGAGCACTGCCAAATGCTGTCAAAGCACTGCTAATAATAATCCTTTATCATAAGCACCCCTTTAATGTTTATCTTTCCTTTAAATCTGCTGAGATATTGGGGGAATGGGTAATTTGACTTCCTAACTGACAGCTGTTAGACCCTGTCCTGGGGCCTTGGCTGCCTGAAGCAAGGGACTGCCAGCCAGGCAGCCAGACTGCCCTCACGCCAGCCCCAGCTGCCTTGAGCACTCCACAGATACCTTGAGGAAGCCACACGACAAACACGTCTTGCTGCCAAAGCACAACTCTGACTCCTGAAGGCACTAACCCAGCAAACAGCTTGCACCAGGCTTTTGCCATCACAAGCCTGGGTGAACTCTCAATGACCCTGAAGCCATTTCCACCCACGATAGAGAGGAAGCACATCCTGGTGGCCCTACAGAAGGCCTGTGATGGGTGAAAACACAGCCTTTCATTTACATAAGGGACTGCCATGACTGATGGCATCAGAGACAGTGCCATGATTGGTGCCAACACAGTCCCCCATTTGCATTAGGGGATTGCTATGATTGGTGAAGACACCCTTGTCACCCCTTTTGACTATATGAGCAGGCTTTCTGGCTTACTTTGGAAATCATCCAGGAGACACTTTTTGACCCCAGTTGCAACATTAGGTCCACTAAAGACCTTTCTTGAGTGGTCTTTCTTGATTTCCACCATTGGTAGAGTGGCTGAGCTGGTAACACAAAGAAAAGCGAGCAGGTGGCAGCAGAGATGGCAGCAACAGTGGGGGTGACCATGGCCGCCCTGGCATCAGTAGTGGAGCTGGTCACAGCAGCGGTAGGAAGAGTGGAGCTGGCAGTGGCGGCCATGACAGTGGGGCTGGTGGCAAGACCATCACTGCAGTCAGCATCAGTGGCAGAACCAGCTGAGGTGGCAGTGGAGGTAATGACAGAATGGAGAGTAGAAGGCATTGGGGAAGCCTGAAGCTGAGGCAACTGCTGGCCCAGCAGTGTAGTGGTAATGGAGGTGGCAGTGATGAGAGTGACCAGCATAAAGATGACAGGGAGCCAGGGTGGAGACTGTGGACTCTGGTCACAGCTGTAACATTGGCCACCACTGTCAAATGCTGCAGGTCCTGATGGTGGAGGTTCAGAGTCGCAGGACTTGCTGTAGAGCTGACGTCTCAGCACCAAGGGTCTGTGCAAGAGTCATGACACTAGGGGGCGCCACCTGCTGCTGTCGCTCTTGTCTGCCACTGCTGCTCACTGAGGATTGCAGAGACTCGCCAAGGGCCCTGGATAACTCAAAGAGCTTCTCCTGGCCTACTCATGATTCCTATCTGCGTAGAGCGGAAGAACCCCAGCCAGCTGATTGGTGTCAACAGTGCCAGCACACTGAACCCTGAAATTATCATAGCTATTGTCCTATCAGCTGTGCCGCTGGTTTGCAAAAGTTAAAGCTTGGATACTGACAATCCCAGGGTCCCACCCGCCAGCTACCAAGTCATCACACTCCCAGTGGGAGCTCCAGACCAGAACGATCCGGTTTGGATGCCATGTTCACGCTCCAGACGATGCTGGGCTCATTATAGTATCTTTATAGTGATCAAAATGCACCCACCAGCTCCATGACAGATCCAAGTATGCAAATTAGGTAAGAAAAGAGGTGGTGTCCTGATTCCTTTCTCCATGAAAAGTTCTGATGACGTCATGTAGACCTCACTCTCAACCCAGTCCTGGTAAAAACCCACACCCCAGACCTCCCCTGGGCGAAGGTGACTCCACAGTGTGAGCTTCCCTTCTCCTTTCATTGGCCCTCTAAAAAATGTCCTGCCTGCTCCCAGAACTGTTTGGTTATTTGCAGTATTAAGTAGGAAAAGAACCTGCAGATACAGTAGCAAGAGGTCAGGGGTAACAGCCCAGAGAACCCTCAGGGGTGGGGAGGGGAGGAATGAAGGCCACTCCCAGTCTTGTAGGCCCAGGTGAGCATTCAGGAACGCCTCACTTCTGGGTCTGCAAGGCAGCCTGGTCACTTAAGAAGCCACTGTGGAGATGTCTCTGTTTCCCTGGGAAACTTGGTCTCCCCTCTTCCCCAGGCTTGCCGTACAGTCAACAGTGCCATGAGTACCCTGGCCCTGACACACAGTGACCCGTGCTCTGACAGTTATGTGTCAGCTGTCTGATTGAAATGTAGCCTCTCTGACAGCAAGAAGTGGAAAAGTGACCTCTTCAACCCAAGGATGCCAGTGTCTGAAGGCATGTTGTTCCCTGCAGCAAAAATCCACTGGCCAGTGCTGCAGGCTCCTGACCAAGAGGGCAGCCAGGTCTCCCCAGTTTCTCTTCTGGTTCTTTTTCCTGGTTCCTTCTGGCTCTTCTTCCTGGTTCGTCTTCGTGGTTCCTCAGGTTCTTCTTCTTGGTTCATCTTCTTGGTTCTTCTTCCAGATTCTTCTACCTAGTTCTTTGTGGTTCTTCTTCCTTTTCTTCCTGCTTCCTCTACTTGTTTTTCTGGTTCTTCCTTGCTATTCCTGAATCTTCCTGGTTTATCTTCTTGGTTCTTCTTCGCTTTTCCTGGAGCTTCCTGGTTCACCTTGGATCTGGGTCAATTAACTCAGATTGATTTAATTAGCACTTGATGCATTCCTTTGCCTTTTTAATGATAAAGGCACTTTTTGATCTATCAGCCTTTCAGGAAAGTGTTTTTTGGTGAAAGGCAGAAGACAAGATAAGTTATTTGTTCATTCAGAATACAAGCTACCTCAAGTGGACATTACACAGATACTGCTTTCTATGGGGGGATGCAAGGGATAGTGAAATTATGAAGGGATTTAGAGGAAAATGCATTGGGAAAACCATGGAGCCTTTCCTCTGGACTGGTGGTTGTTTGCTTAAAAATCCATAGCTCAAGGGGAATATTAGGTGCCATGGTAAAAGCATCATCTGTGAGGTAAAAGCAGATTTTAGTAGTTTTCAGTAATTTAAACATTGGACTAAATGAAAAACAACAAACTGAAAAGAACTTGCTAAAGCTCTGAAATGTTTATAAACATGACAGACGATCTCCTATAAGGCTGTCGGGGAGGTGGGTCCAGGCTACTTTCCACCTCCTGAGCCCCAGAACCTGGCCAGAGCTGTGCGGTGAATTTAGAGTAGAAATGGCTCAGATGTCAGTTTACACACATCTGCACACTCAGAGATACCACAGACCCACCACCCAGTTTTGGCCTGGGTCCTGATTCCTGGCTCTTCCCAAAGCTGACTCCACATAGGTGGAGCCTCACAGCAGCACCCATAGGAGCCCTGCCCTCCTGGTCTTCCAGATTCATCTTCCGGGGCAGAGGGGAGAGAGACAGCTCCCTGGCTTGTCTGCATTTCATGGAGCTTTGGAGCCAGGTTTGAGGTTCCTGTCCTCCATCTACCTGCCTTGCGCCTCAGGGCTTTTAATCCCATCGTGTCAGTTTTGAATGTGGGGCACTTATGTGTGGAAAGGGAAACAATGGTTACAAGGGTGTTCTACGCACATCGTGTATTGGGATTGTCCACCTCCGTCAGGGGCTGGGCCAGGCTGGGCCTCTGGCTCTATCCTGGCCTTGAGTCCCTCGCAGACTTGGCTAAGGACCATTCTGATGGCAGCAATGCCAACCCTGACTGCAGAGCAGGCAGAGGCCAAGTGAGTTCTCCGTGAGAACCCCAGGCCTGCTGCTGCTGCTGGCAGGTGCAGCATCCACAACACAGCAAAGCCATGGACTGTACACACTTGACATGGATTGGGAGAGGAGGGCTTACCAATCAGTTCATCACAAATACTGCAAGTACAGGGAGCCAGGAGCTAGCACCCTACCATGCATCCCAAGCCACACACCACACACGCCACACACCACACACCACACACCACACACCACACCACACACCACACCACACCATCCCACACCATACACCACACCATCCCACACCACACACGCCACACACCACACACCACACACCACACCATCCCACACCACACACGCCACACACACCACACACCACACACCACACACACCACACACACCACACACCACACACCACACACCACACACGCCACACGCCACACGCCACACGCCACACACGCCACACGCCACACACCACACACCACACACACCACACACACCACACACCACACATGCCACACACACCACACACCACACACCACACCATCCTACACCACACACGCCACACACACCACACACCACACACCACACACCACACCACACCATCCCACACCATACACCACACCATCCCACACCACACACGCCACACACCATCCTACACCACACACGCCACACACCACACACCACACCACACACCACACACCACACACCACACCATCCCACACCACACACGCCACACACCACACACCACACACGCCACACACCATCCTACACCACACACGCCACACACACCACACACGCCACACACCATCCTACACCACACACGCCACACACACCACACATGCCACACACCATCCTACACCACACACGCCACACACACCACACACCACACACCACACACCACACCATCCCACACCACACACCACACCATCCCACATCACACCACACACGCCACACCATACACCATCCCACACATCACACATGCCACACACACCACACCACACCACACATCACACACCACACCACACCATCCTATACCACACACACCACACACCACACACCACACACACCACACACCACACCACACCATCCTATACACCCCATCTCACTCACACCATCCTACACCATGCCATCCCACACATTCTGCTCCCATGCCATCTCATGCCATCATACACCACTCAATCTTACACTACACCATCCTATACCAGGTCATCCTGCAACGTTCCATCTCACACCACGCCATCCCACGTCACACCATACTGTCCTACACTAGTCCATCCTAAGCCATTTATACTACACCATGCCATCCCATATCACACTGTGATATCTCACATCAGCCCATCCCACTTGTCATCCTATACCACAGCATTCTGTACCATGCCATTCTACACTATGCAATCCCACAACATCCCATGTTATATTACACTATCCCTCAACTCTCCATGCTACGCCATTACTATCCCATAATGCCCATCCACACCACCCCCTCCCACACGATCCCATTATCCTCTATGCCTTTCCACACCACGCCATCCTACATTGCACCATCTTACACTGCACGATCCCAAACTGAGCAACCCCGTAACACCCCATGCTACACCTAAACCACACTTGCCATAACACCCCATACTCTACCACACCATGCTGTCCCACCCTATCCTATACTATGTCCATCATACCAATCTACCCTCCTTTCAGTTCCTGTCCTCAGAACAATGTTGCTGGGAAAACTGGACCCGTGCTCATGAAACAGGCCCTCAGCCCAGCAGACTCAGCCGCTCTCAAGGAGACGGACAGAAAGAAAGCAAAGGGTTGCACACACCTCAGTGCTATACACAGATGTCACTTTGTTCCCTAAGAGTGGCTTTCTCGGTGCTAAGTCACAGGTGACAGAGCAAGACCATATGCGTCTGGTGTCTGCTGATTTAACATAACAGCAAGTAGAGTAGAAACAAGCTACTTCTGCTAGAACGAGGTGGATCCCGCACATAGACGCGGAGGCAGAGGGAAACCTACCCTTTCACAGGGAGTCACTTCATGTATGTGTGCCGGGAAGGCCCAGGGGCTTGAGAGGGGTGGACAGGTGGGGTTGAGCTGGGCAACTGCATCCTGCCAGTGGGTCTCACAGGGCAAGATGTGCGGCCACACCTGCCTCCTGAAACACTAATCAGTTCATCTGTCACCTGCCAAGGGCAGGTGACCATTTTGCAAACATCCTGAATTTGAGGACGGAAACCATGAATGCCAACTGAAGGCTGACAGCCATGTTGGGTGTGGCACTTGGGGGGCAACAGGGTCAGAAGCCAAGGGCCCCAGGGCCCAGCCTGCTGCCCTCTGAGAGTTGCCTGAGCCTTGAGCAGGTCACCTTGTCAGACGTGGATGTCCGGGACAGAGGCTGGACACAGCCTTCATCCTCAGGGTTTGCAGCAGCTCTGAAATGAGGCTGAATTTTGGCAGAAAGCAGCTCTCTCGCTTGGATATTTTGAATTGAACAGGAAGGAAACGAGGCTGTGACTCACACAGAACGCTACTCACGAGGCAGACGCTCAGGTCTGCACCAAGGCACTCATGCCACGCGTCTGGGCTGTGGACGTGTTGTCCTGTGGGCCATCGGCATTCTTAGCACGTGCCCCGGCCTGAGCGCCCCTGTCAGCTGTTCCTTATGAGCACACACAATGCATTATTTACTCAGCGTCAACCTTCCCGGACTCCAGTCCGGCAGTAGTCACAATAAAAGCTTGTAGGAGCCTTCAGGATGGGCCCCAGTGGATCCTGGCCACTGTGCTAGACAGCTGACCACATCGTACCTCTTTCTGGCAAAAGCCTCTCCCCTCCTCCTCCTCCTCCTCATAGCCTCAGCTGAAGCTGGCTGACTTTCTGATGGGGAGGGGAAGGGCCTTGTGAACGGGCTGAAGGTGGTGGCGGCAGGGCGGGGGGGTGGGGGGGTGGGGGACTTCAGCCTGAGGCCAGACAAGGTTTCCCAGGGCACAAGCCCCTCGGAACGGGCACCGTTCCATTGATTAAATGAGTTGATATTGCCATGTGCCTGAAACTAATCAGTATGAACAGCACTGAGCAGGCCAGCAAGCAGAGGGAACCTGGACAGGCAGCTAGAGATCCAGGCACGGCTGTACCCCACTACCCTCCACCTGCCCCCATGGAGCACCCCCAGCCCATGGTTGAACATGTGCTGGACCACAGCTAACTGAGCAACCACCCCACAACTTACTTCCCTGCCCAGGCCCCTCCAACAGGGGTGGCAGCCCTCGACTTGGCTGCCTCATGGGTCGGGTTGTGCCAAGCCATTGGCCCCAGGGGCTGTGCACTCACCATGAGCCCTGCGGAGTTACAGAGGCGAGAGCATCAGTGGGGGGTGGTGTTGCTGGCACAGCCGACTATGTCGCACCCTTCTCCCCTCCAGCCTCCATGGCCATCTGGAAGGTCAAAGTCCCAAACAGCAGCCACAGTCCAACTCCCAGGCAGGGTGCCTCAGGGTGACCGTGGCAAGGCAACTGAGGATCTGCACACTGCACCCACCTGCGAGGACAGTGGATGGTCAGCGGTATGGTAAAGGGTCCTCCCTATCTGCTCTCAGCCCTTGCACCCATTGCTGGTCAGCACCTTGGTGCTGTAGGGAGCGGCCATCACTTCCTAAGTTTGCCCCTTCTCAGCTCATCTTCTCTGGGCCAGCCTGTTGGAGTCCTTGGCTCAGGTTCCCTTGGGGGCATTCAGGGAGCTGGGTGATGACCAGGGGCTTGTGAGTCTTGGGGACTTGGGAGGGAATCTGCTGGCAGCCAGATACTGTCCTTCAGGCAGCGCTCGTCTTCCTACTTAAAAATCAATCTTTGCTCACCATCCCAACACGAGAGCTAAACTCGATCGTTACAGGCTGCACAAAGCCAGATAAACATGTCTGTCAGTTTAAATCAAGAGAATCAAATAAACCTGAATTAATCTCCCAATGCACAGCCAGACCTGGCAGGCAGAACCTTCCGCTGCCTGATGTGTCTGGACCTCAGGGGCTGGCATCTTCCCACATGGACGCTCTCGCCTGTGCCCAGAGCTGCCCAGTCTTACTGGGGCTCCATGTCCCAGCTTCACCCAAACTTATTCAGCACCAGCTTCCCCAATAGCAGGAGTCACCTCACACCTAGGATGGTGTTTTTGCTGGAGAAATGGCCCTCGGAAGTGGACACTGCTGCCAGCCAGCAGCTTGACCCCGAAGGCCCCCTTGCCGCTCAGACCCCAGGACAACACAGCTCAACTTCTCACCTATTTTGATAAAAACAGCTGGAGAGGCACAGGTCTCAGGCTTGTCATTCTGGTTGCAGGCTCGATGTGGCGGGCTCCCCGTGTGGAGGAACAGCGTTCCATTATGAAAAGCATTCGATTGGAGCTCGCTAGTGGAGTTATCAACAGATTGCAGGACTGCAGCCCGGCGACAGGCTGTGGCCAGCGCACGGTGGAGGTGATGATGCTCTGCACCGGACGGAATGAGTCAGAGCAAGGGAGAGCAGGCATTCAAGGAGATCTCGGCAGACGGCTCCAGCTCTGGGCTGGGGGATACCAGCCTCCTGTGCCTGCCTTCCATGGCAGCGGCAGCCAGGGACTAGGGACCGGCCGGGAAGCAGGAGCCGTAACCATGGGGACTGGGGGAGGTGCGGAGCGCGGTGGCCCTGCTCCCTGCGGCAGAAGAGGAATGGTTCTTCCCAGCCAGCCCAGCCGGCTGCCCGTCACACTGCAGAGCCGATTTAAAGAGACAACCGACCAGGGTTTGCTGCTCACTTCCAACAGATTCAGACAGCTTGCCTTAGAGCACTTTTCTGAAAGGAAGATGAAATGATGTTATTTCATTTTTAAAGAAAACCCCTGTCTGTTGAGGGCTCCAAGAACAGACGTGAAAAAGGGGATTGATTTTGGAAGAATTTTTATTCTCCTGTATTAGAATATTCTGAAATCCAAATATGCTTAAACTGAGGCAAAGCCAACCAAATCCTTCCCAGCGTGAGTCAGCAGGGCTAGTCTTGCCCATGGATGGGGCCTGGCTGGGCAGAAAGTATCCCTCCTGCTCCATACCTGGTACCCCTCCCACAGCCTGGGCCATAGGTAGAACTGGGGGCTGAGGAGGAAATGTCGGGGAGAGGCGGCATGGGGTCCCACCTGCAGTGGGTGGCCTGGCTCAGTCTGGCTGCTTGAGGCTCAGGTTTGGTAGTTCTTGATTCTTCACAAGGTTAAATCCCTCAGCTGCCTTCCCCTTTCCCCTACTTGCTTCTGTCCTTGGTCTTCAGCTCCCCATGCCTACGTCACTCCCCTAAGGGACTTGGAAGCTGACACCTGCTCCAGAGGGTCACCAGGACCCAGCTGCCTTGGATTTTGAGGGCTCTGACGCCCAAACGCCTGATGAGCTGTTGTTGAGATTCACAAAGACAGAATTGGACCCATGGACACATTGGAAAGGCAGGCATTTTTCACCAGCTGGGGACGTGCTACCTCTGAGTGTGGTGTGGTCAGCTATCCTCTGTTCTATCATTCTGTGAGGACACTCTGATGAGCCCTAGATATGACACCTGGGAGGGATTTGTCTGCTCACAGCACCCCATGAATCCAGGAGCCCTCCAGGCCACCTGGCTTCCTAGGGTAGCTGCCCCAGTGACTGCAGGGCAGCTGGGATCTCCTTGATGGATCCCAACAATGGTCCTTGACAAGTGGATAGGGAAAGGGTCAAGGAGGGGTCCTTGGACAGGTGGGCTCACCTCAGTATCTGCCCCAGGTGTGGGGTACAAAGGCAAACATAGGTCACCTGTCTGTCCTGTGGGACTCCAAGCCCATCGTGGGGTGGTCCAGGGCTCCTGGAGGAAGGAGGTGCTGGTTATGGGTCTATGGCTCCATGTGCAGATTGTGTGCTTGTTCCTTTCCTGGAGGAGTCAGAGTTAGAGGCCACGGCCTCCTGGCAAGTATGGTTGGGGTTGAGGAAGTAGTGTAGGAAGGCTGGCAGACAGGCTGATAGGGTGAAGCCTTATCTACAGGCACCAACATTAGAATTACACATCATTTTTAAGTGTCATATAACATCATTCTTCTTTTGATTGTTTTCCAGCTACTTAAAACGTAGGAATGTTCTGCTTACAGGCTGTATGTGACAGATGGAGGCCGTATTGGCTCTGGGGTCGTCATCTTCTCACTCCTGCTATAGGAGAGGTATCCTCAGGAACTAGCTAAGTGAGGCAGGCTGAGAGACCTGGCCTAGGTTGCAGTGGAGGTGGAGCCACAAACTTCTTGACCCTTCTTTCAATTTCTAGGTTCCTCCAGTGAACAGAAGGCAACAGATCCCCTCATCACGCTGAGGCTTTGCCTCCCTTCCGGGACAATCCTGTGAGGGTGTAAACCAGCCAGCCTCACAGAGGTGACTCTGGCCTCCTCTGAAGCCTTAGGGTCTTGGCCACAGTTGTAGCCTCCTCAGCAGCTTCTGAGTTGACTAACTGAGGCAAGCCCTCTCTGTGGGAGAGGTGACACACAAGGATGTGGACCTGGCTGCCTCCTGCTGTGGGCATGTCTGGGAGAGTCTTTCCATTCCCAGTGGGGCTTACCTTGTGCCTGGTTAGGGACAAGACCCAGCTGGGGAGGAGCCTACCCCAGCTCAGAGGCTGCCCCCTCACAGTGACTGATGGCTGAGCCCCAAGTACTCAGAGCCTGGGACCATGGGAGACTATGCTTCTCTCTGCACCTCATGGCCTCAGAAATCTGCAGGCTTCCAAACAGACTGCAAGCCTGGCTAACAGAATTGAAGGTTAGACTGAAGTCTGAGGGGACTCGGGGCAGTGACTGAGCCATCTTCCCTCTTGCAGAGGCTGAGGTTGCTGAGGACATGGTGAGGAATACTACAACCCAAGAATAAAGATGGCCTTGCACAGTTGCTGGTGCCACGACTAGATGTGCCCCTTCTGAACACGAGTCTCCCCAGCTGCCTTGGTCTCCAGCCATTTCATAGGAACTGAGAAACTCAAGTTGGAAGCAGCTAGACGTGGAAATGGCAGCCTTGGGGACATGTGGCCTGGCCCTGGAGGGCGTGGGACGATGACCCTGGCCTTCCTGTGTGCAGCACCCAGGCTATGGAGTGGAATTTAAAAGGTTCTCTGGTTGCTATGGCAACCAGCCGTATTCCCCCCACCCCCCACCTTCATGGCATCAGTCTGAATTTGTGCAGACTGTTTCTAACAGAGTCAAGCCAACAAACTCATTTTCACCCTGAGGGGAAGCTGAGTTTGAGAACCAAATAATAAAATTAACAAACTTAAAGGATTCTGATGAGCTGCACCTTTAATAACTCACTGTGGGAGCCCTGAGAGACGGGGTCAAGTCCAGCCTCCACTACAACCTTGTGGAGGATGCTGGCTGTTTCAGGAGCTTCTGCTGACCATGCTCGTAATAACCAGGCACCCTCAGTGTTCTTGGGTGGGTTCCACCTGTGAAAGGTGTTCCCTGCATGGGGCCTGTCACTACTTAATCCTTGGAGGTCCCTCAGCCAAGCGCAGGGCCCTGGCATGTCCATGTCCAGGCTGTCTTTAGGAAAGCCCAGGCCCTGGTGGCCTAGGCTGAGCTCTGGGGACTCTATCAGTCATGGGGTCAGGCTGAGTGTGTGTGTGTGGGGGTCTCAATAGGCTGGCACCCCTTTTGCTCTGCCTCCGTGTAACCATCACCTGGCCCAGGCCACTGCTTTTGGTTCCTGCTGGCCTCCACCTCTTGGGCCTCTGATCCCTCCTCCTCCTCCTCAAGAAGAAGGGTCCCCTCCCCAGGACCCTTGGGTGTGTGGGAGCTTTGGGTAGGCGATGGAGGAGGAAGGAATTCATGACATGGTGCCCCATCAAGAGTCCTCCTCCTCCCACCAGGATGGTGGATGACCCAGGGATGGCCTGAGGCACCCACAGCTCCTGTCTGCCTCTGTCAACTCCCTGGTGGCCACTGAGGAGCTATGTGGCCTGCTTGCTACTTCGCCCACCCACAGTCCAGGGAGGGGGAGCCGGGACACCGCTCTAGTCGTGTATTGAATTCTCACTTGTTCTGTAGGTACTGGGAAGCCATGGGGTACTCCCCAGAGAGAAAGAGAGAAAGAGACAGGCTTGTGCTCAGCTGTTACGGTGACATTGGGTGTTCTGTAACTCTGTGGCTCTTGGATTCCTTACCTTTCTTCCCTGAAGCCCCACAGATTCCTCCTTGCCTGGACGTGGACTTCCAATGCCCTCAGTCACCCGCTGATGGGACGTTGCTGTGACTCCTGGCGCTCTGGTAACGTGTGTTAGAAGCATGTGAAGAGTGTGGGACTTGGAAGCAAATCCTGGCCATGCCACAGAAGGAATGTGCCCACAGCCTTTTCCAGGATCTAGACAGCAGCATCTCTACCCTGCCCTCCCACTCCTACAATGACACAGCAGCTCTGGGCAGGTCAGAGGGTGCCGGAGTCATCTGTGTCGAGGGTGACAGTGCACACCTGCTAATCCATTGTCTCAAAGTACTAGCAAATTCTTCTTGACTTTGGGGACATGCATGGACGGCCCTGATGAGGCCTGATCCCTTTATGGATCATGGCTTCCACAGACCAAGGGGGGACCCTGTCAGTGCCTGGCAGAGAGCACATACCACAGTAGCTGCCCCAGGCACGGCGGCTGCACTGGGTAGGCTCACCAGTCTCCAAAACGTGCCAGCATCTACATCTCCAGAGCTGAAGCGTGGCCTGGGCACCCAGCCACAGACACAAGACAAGGAAGCTTCCCGTGAACTCTGCAGACACCTCCACAGCAGCACAGAATTTTAATGCAGGCTCGTCACAGGGAGAGGTAAGCGGTGCACAAAGGCACTGCAGTGCTTAATTCAATAGCAGTCACTGTCACGTCAGCTGGTCAAGCACACAGGCACTGGACACCGGCTTTGGGGCGATATGGGGCACATGGAAAGTCTCCAGTCCCATGCCGATAATCCCTTCTGCATTCTGGAGTTAGTACGGGCCTCAGGAATGTTGTAGACAGTGACTTTTCTACAAGATCTGCTGGACTTTCTGCAGCAGATTTGTGCCCCCACCCTGCAGGCTGAGGCTGTTTGTCTTGTTCTCAAATGTGGGATGAAGGCAGAACAGAAACATCAGTTATCCAGATGGCTTTAAGTTTTAGAAACCATTCTAGTTTCTAGACCTAAATGATCAACCAAAGGACCTGGTTTTTATGAAAAGATTCTGCCTTCTGGGCAGTGTGGGGGAATCTAGCACTCTCTGTGCAGAGGTCACCTTTGGGGTCCTCCCAGGAGTGGAGGTGGCTGTGGGCATTTTTGTTTCTCATTCCTGCTTTGTCAGGACTGGAACACCTCCCCTGGTTGGCCTGTCATCATGGATAGTGGACACAGTGAAAGGGATTCAGGGAGAACCAGGATCCCGGACCATATCCCACTCCTCAGGCCAAGAGAGGAGGCCCATCGATGGGAGGTAGGTGACCCAAGAATCTTGTCCTCTTACAGCAGAGGACAGACCACAGACCACTCACAGCCCCTCAACTCTCACCTGCCCTGGTTCCTCTCCCCTTCCCCCTGACTTGCTGGTCACCAGCAACCATGGAGGGCAATGAAGGTTAGGCCCAGAAGCAGTCCACAGAGAAACAGATTAGATCCTGAGCAGCCTGGGTTCTGGGAGGGACTGTCCATGCAGCCTGGTCCCTGGGGACAGATAGTCTGGACAGTCTCTCCTGAGGACCAGCCTCCCTGGATAGTTTCCCTGGGGACCAGCCTGCCCAGACAGCTCCACTCCAGGGAGCAAACTGCCTGGACAGCGCCTCCCGGGGACCAGGTTTCTTGGGAGTTGTCCCAGAGGAGCGCCAAGACTGAGGCAGCTCTGCCTGGTGCCCGACCTGACGTCCACCTGGAGCCTCTGGCCTCCCCACTCTGACCAGCCTGGGCTGCCTATAACATGCATCCTTCTCTGCTCAGCCTCGCTAGCTGCCTGCCCTTTCCGCCAGCCTAACTTCTCCTACCTGCCTTCTGCCAAGGCTTCTGACAGTTGGGCCAGAGCAATTTCACCAAATTGGACCTGGTGAAAGCAAGTCAGTTCCACCTGATAGTTCTGTTACAATAATTATCTGTTTACAAATTAGTGATACCAAGGCATTGGTTTTTCTAGATTAGCAACTGTGTCACTCCACAGAACAGTCTTCTGCTTCTTTACATCTTGAAACGTTTTTTCCTCTCCTTTAAAAATATCTTTAAGCCTAAAAATAATCCTTACATTTAAAAAAGTTTCTAATAAATTTTCAGCCAGTCATTCCTACTTTGAGCTGTTGGTAATAGCAGAAATTTGGAACAATCCAAATATCTAAAATGGGTGGGGCAAGAAGGTGGAGTAACTTACACACCACCCACTGAGGACTGAGGACTGGCCAGCCAGCCACGGAGAGCAGGGCAAGCTGGCTGTGGTGTGAACCCCTACTTATAGATGCACCACGATGTGTGCAGATGCATATAGGTGTACAGTGTGTTCAAGCATGAACACACTGTGTGAGTACTCGTGTGCAACTGTGCATGTACAAGTGAATGTGTGCTTAAATGTGCGTGAATGCAAGGGTGTGTGCAAATGTGTGGAAGACGTGTATGAGTACAAGTGTGTGAATGTGCGAAGGTAAGTGTGTGATGAGTGTGTGGGAGACTGAATTGTGAGGGTGTGAGTGTGTGAATGTGGGGGTGTGTGAGGACGATGTGTCAGTGTGTGCGTGTGTGTGAGGGTAGCCTGAATGTGAGTGTGCGCGAACGTGTACGGGTGAGTGTGTGTGAACGTATGAGGGTACCACGCTCTGCACTGGTGACTTCTGAGCCCTGTGCACTGGGTGGGGTGTGGGGGAGAGGTCAGCTCTCACTATGCTCTTTTGCTCCCATATTTTCAGATACTACTCTCTTTGCTTTGTATTGCCTTGTTAAAAACCCAATAAAATCAGTTTAAACAATAAAAATGAACATTTTAGGGTTGGGACATTTAGTTCTTTTCAATTAATTTCTTAGTCATCGTTATTTGGTTTATTCCATGTGCCTCTACTACAAAGCAGGGCAGGAAAAGTAACATTAATTCCAAACAAAAAGTCAACAAATAAGGGAAAGCAACAACGACAAACAGAAATGGAAGTAGAAGCCCTTGACCTTTGTGGCGGGGTCAAATTTGTGAATGTGTTGAACATTCATCTCTCTGCTCCTCAAGATGCAAAACTGGTGGTGACCTCCTGCTAGGTCCTGTCGAGGTAATGCAGGGAGGTGTCTGGGGGGGTAGCTGTTATGATTAACAAGCACCCACACCCACTGGGTCTCTAGGTGATGCCCAGAGCTACGAAGGGGGCGAACTGGGCTGGGGATGCCTATGGAGGTGCTATCAGGGCAGGGAGGTGCCCATGACAACACCAAATCCTCGTGAGAAGACACGGCCTTCCCAGAAACCACATTGTCAATCATGCATCTAGAAGAATAAAGGGTTAACTCATACCTCAGAGCCAGAACACGTGCAGGAGAGCAGTCACAGAACCAGGTGCCCCACGTATTATGGTTTGCACCTGAAATATCGCCAAAGGTTTTTGGGAGGCGATTGGTTCATGAGGGATCTGACCTCATTGATGGGCGAACTCACCGATGGATTCGTAATTGGATGGGAACTTGGGAGATGGCGCCTAGTTGAAGGAAGGGGGCTTTGGGGGGCTATGTCTTGTGCCCAGCCCCTCTATCTTTCTGCTTCCTGCCTGCCATGAAATGAGAGCACTTTGCTCCACCTCATGGTCTTGCACGATGTCTGCCTCACTATAGGCCCAGAAGCCAAGTGGCCATGGACTGAAACTTCTGAAACCATGAGCCAAATTAAATCTTTCCTCCTGTTAGTTGATTTTCTCAGGTGTTGCGTCACATGACAGAAAGCTAACGTGGCAGAATTCCGAAGACTACATGGCAGAAAGCAGTTGGATGCTGGCTTCTCACAGAGCTGCGAACCCTTTTCTAGTTAGTTGGCATGCTTTGTACTGTAGAGTCTATAAGAGCTAAAATCCTCATTCAAAGTACAGTTCACAAATTCCAAACATTTGACCATCAGGCCATATGTTTCACGGCTCTTGCAGCCAGTGCATGGAAGGAGTTCTGAGAACATAGTCATGGCAGATGGCAGAGGACAGCGGAGCTACTGGGGATGAAGGCACAGCCACTGGTCCTATGCTTCCAGGGCACTGTGGGCAAGTGTGCCAGTAGCATGGTTTCCATCAGCCCAAACCCCAGGAACAACTCTGTAGTTCTGAGGGATGGCAGTGAACAGCGGGCAAGAATGAGGGGCTGGGGTTGAGGGCTGGAGATAAAGAGGGAGAAGTTCTTCCTGTGCCCTCACCCTTATTGCTAACTGGGGTGGTGGGAGGGAAGGGCTAAGCCCCAGCTACCTTCACCCCTTCTCCTCCAGGGCACCAGTTTGCTGCCACATCCACATCTTTGCCTCTGTGCTCAAATGGACCACACCTCAGCGAGCGGCTCCCTCCTGCCAGCTGGGGTTGTAGGGTGCCAACTCCAGAGAAGGAGCTGGAGGGGCCATGGCTCATGGACAGATGGCAGTGCTGGGATTGGATCCACAGGGAGAGGGGCCCAGGGATAGTCAACATGTTGGGAAAGGCGTCCAGGCCAGGCCCAGACCATATGGTGACCCTCCTGTTAGGCACACTGAGAATGACCAGCAGGAGCAGACTTTATAGACCCGGGGAGAAAAGGCTGATCAGGCAGGTATCAAAAGCAGAACCCGTGTGCGCATTACCCCAGGGGACATTGTGGTAGGGAAGGGAGGGTGAGCATTACCAGAACCCCATTAACCTGTCCCCTCTGCCATCCCAAACTTCTGGCTAATCCTTACCTTAACAGAACCCTGATGAAGGATGCTCTAAATGCGACCTGTACCCAGCAGACTGGTTAGCACCAGACTGGTGACCTTTGGTCCCTCCCTCATTCCCCTTGTCCATTCCCGAGTCACCAGGTCATCCCTTGGATGCAGGGAATATGTGGCTTGAGGAAGGGCAAAAGAGCTGCAGTAGAGTTATTGGGCAGCCCTGAACTGTGTGGGGCCAGCCAAAAAAGCCAAAAAAGGCTGACCCCAGCCCAGAGTGCAGCCCAGCCCAGAGTGCAGCCCAGCCCTTCCTGAGGTCAACATCATGGAACCTGATTTGTGCCCAGGAGGGACCCAGCTCTTGTCCACTGCTGGAATTTACTTGACCAAGGGCTCTCACGGAGGGTATCCTGAGATCCCAGCAGTGGCCCTTTGAGGTGAGTAGGGACAGTGACAGCTCCAGGCCCAGCTGTGAGCCATGCCCCCCTCATCTGACTTAAGCACTCCTGATCTTCCCAGGCTTCTGTGGAGCCAGCCCCATGCCTGGCCTCTTGACTTCCCCCTGGCCTGCACTGAGACTGGGCTATGAAGGACATTTGTTGAAGGAGCAGAATGCAATGGTGGATTTGGGGCTCTCCACCTTGGTTTTTCTTTGCTGTGGGGGAGATATGACCCCAGAGCAAGCTGGCTAGGATCGTATCTGTAGCACTGGCCTCCATCTGGAAAGCATCCAGGTGAGGCTCATCTGGCTCCACCTTGGCAGAGCTGTGCTGTGGGCAAAGCCTCAGGCACAGAGGGCAGCTGCCAGCCTCTGCTGGGAGGTGCCAAGGGCCATATGGAGGCTCAGGACTGTGGTCTCTTCCCTCTCATGATTGCAGGCCAGGCAGGGCCTGGCCTTCTATGACCCTGAGAAAAGCAGGTGCCTCCTCACACCCTGCAGATGAACACATGGTCAGAGCCCTGAAGCCCCGATCCCTTCTGGAGGGAGGCAGGACCCAAGGGGACCTGTTCTGGATGTTGGCCGTCCCCTGGGGCTGAGATGTCATCTGAAGAGTGACCCACATGCGCACTGTGAGCTGAGTTGGTAGTGTAGGAGACAGACTATGAAGAACTCAGTCCCCAGGCTCTCTGCCAGTATGGCTTTTGGATAGCCCATTAGATATATCTATTACTGGGGAAATGTCCCCAAACAGCTTTTAAATATGAGAACTGATGACTTCTCAGCATCCCAGGGCTCTCTGCACCTGGTAGATGTCCCTCTGTGCCCTTTGTGCGTTTCAACCCTATGTTCATAGAGCTCACAAGGAGTGTAAGGACAGGACAGCTTGGATCCTGCTCCTAGTGCCTTTGGAAGTGTGGGCTCCCTCTATGTCCTCACCCTTGTGGGCCTTTCTTCAGCAGGGTGCCACCTGGGAGCTGGTTCAGGTGCTGAACTGCTCTTCTGTTTTTCCTACCCACATTTGCCTTGGGGTGGAGGAAGTTTCTCTTTATAGAAGTATTCTACCTAAGAAGAAGAGGGGACAGTTGGTTTTTCAGCCTCTAATGATTAGATACTGTCCATGATGACCACTGGGGGAGGGGACACTAGTTATGTGACAAGAATTCCCAATTGTCAGGCCTTAGTCAGTTGCTCACTTACAGAACATGTCAGGGTACCCAAAGGGACACCGTGAAGCCAGGATGGGGGACAGCAGGATGGAAGATTAGGTTGCTTCAGCAGAAATGTGAGGGGAAGTGACAGGCCAGGAGGAGCAGACAGGGGGTGTTGAGTGACCCACCCACCCATCAGCCTAGGGGCAAAGGTAATGAAGATCCAGAAAATGTGAGCCTGGGCTTAACATTTGATTAAATAAAGGAATTTTATCACTGGCTTTTGAAGGTTGGATAGTGGTATTATGAGTATATTTACAAAATAGTCATTATCTTTCAGTTATCATGGTGGATATTTATAGGCAATGATGAAATGTCTGGGGTTTGTTTCAAAATAGTCTGTGTGGAGGAGAGGAAGGCATGACAGAGATGTGGGAGGCTGTGCTTGGAGGGTCACGGAGACTGGGCCTTGACTCTTCCTGTGCCCTTCTCTCTGCCACTGTACCAGACGGAAAATGTCATGATAAAAACTAAACACGTGTGAATGTGCGTACACAAGTGTGTGTTTTACAGGCTGCTGCTGTCTCTGAAGTAATCAGGTTCTTGCCACCAGCTAATATGCAGGAGCTGTACCCCCTGTCATGGACCTCAGTTGTGCATCTTAGCCCTGGTCACACCAGGAGCCTTCAGCCCCTGCAGTCCCATGTCCTGCCAGCTGGAGGCCATGGGACCTAGCTGGCCAAGCTCCTGATCTGCTCCTTGGGGGTTCGCTGGGTGTCCTGCAGCCCTGGCCCAGCCTAGGGGTATTTGCTTGCAACTCCATGAGTCCTGGATGTGAGTGTAGCTGGATGGTTGGGCAGGAAGTGTGTGCCACGAGCACAAGAAGGAGGTAAACAGGAGGCTGATCCCAGAAGCCATTTCCCCCAGCAAGTCAGATGCCTCTGGTGAGTTGCTTGCTTAGGATGGTAGAGAGAAATCAAGACGCCCGTTTTCGTGAGCAGCTGCACTTCCATCTGCGCAGCCCTGCCACCTGGGCAGGTTAATGACTTCAGGTCTCAAGCAGCCGCAAATGCTGCCAGGATGGGTGCGGCGGCTGGAAGCAGTGCTGAAGGAGCTCTGATCATTCCTGCTTAGCGTTAAGGACTGTGTGAGAGGAAAACACTTTCAGATAGACGGTATTAAATTGGAAATGAAATCTAGAAGCGTGACGTACCACTCTGTAAATGTGATACTTAAAGTTCTTAAACTCCCAGCCAGGTGTAACAAACACATGTAGATTTGGCACTTTGCATCCATGAGGAGGCTGCAGAAGCAGCCTCACCAGGACAGCCCAACTAGAACTGCAGCCCCGCCCTGCCTCGCTCCCACAGCCAACTCACATCAGCCCTGATGCTGTCTTCTGGCCTCAGGAGTCATTCAGCGGGATCCTCAGGTAGCCTCAGCTCAGCTCCCTGCCTGGTGACTACGCCCTGCACCGACTCTGCCAGGAGCAGGCTCTAGTTTGTCCTTGGTCACCAGAAGCCACCACACCTGGTCCTCTGTCCTTGAGTGACATTTTACTTCTGAGGCCCACCTGCTGCCTGGGGCTTTCCCTGGAAAAACCTCACCTGTAGGCCCAGGGCTCATTCCGGCTGATCTGTGCCCCTGGCCTGGACAACCCTGTGGGCGTCATTTCTGGAGGAGGCTGGACCGATGCTTGAGCCAGGCTTGGAAATTGCAGAGGCTAAGAAAAATGGGTACAGAGCAGAAATCACCTGGCACATTTGTCTGGAAAAGCCAATGTGGCCTCTCTATCTTCTGGAGGGGCTACCCATCTGTGTTCCCATGGTGTGGGCTGCCTGCCAGGTGACCCTCTTAGGGACACACCCTTGTGTGCAGTGAGAGATGTCGCTGCACAATAAACACACCCAGATTTCAACCCCAAATAGTTTCCATGGCAACACTTTCATTGCAAGTGTTCCCTTCTAGAGTGGGTAGAGGGGTTCCAAGGCTGGAGTCCCACCTCCATCCAGTATGGAATGAACTGAGGACCCTGATACTTTCCTCTTCTTCCATCTTCCTCCTTCTCCCTCTTACCCTTCTCCACCTCCTCCTCCATCCTTCTTTTTCTCCTCCCTCCTCATACAATCTCCTTCTTTGCCCTCTTCTTCCCTTCTCCTCCATCCTCTACTTTCCTCTTCCTCCTCTCTTTCACTCTCCTCTTCTTCCTCTTCCTTCACCCTCCTCTCCTCTTCTCCTCTTTTGGCCTCCCTTTCTGATTGGCCTCCTTTTGGACCTGCCCCTAGTCTAAAGGGATTCTGTTCCTAACAAGAAGCCCTTGCTGAAGAAGAGGAGCCTGGCAAGGGAGATTAACCTATTTGCCTTGTGCTGCAGAGTCAGTGCATGAGTGGGTCCAGAAAGAGGGCTTCTGTCTCAGCTGAAGGACTTTGCACCACAGAGTCTCCTGAACATTCACACTTGGCCCTACACCGGCAGCAGGTGGTTTTGTTACCCTGTACTGGGGTGATTTAAATATCCTTGGCCAATGCAGTTAAAGTCTCAAGTACATCTCTCAGTGGTTTAAGGAAATGTCAGATGTGTTTCCATTCCTCCTTTGCTATGGTTTGAACCATCCACAGAGGCTGGGCATGTACTGTGGTCAGTGTGAGGACAGGCCCTGCCTTGGACTTGGAAGGGCAGCCTGCAGGTCACTGCACCACTTGCTTCCCAGATGTGGGCACAAGAAGTGTGAGCCATGGTGCTCAGGGCAGTGAAGGACAGGATTGGATTTACCCAGGGTCTTCTGTGTCAGGGCTGTGCTGAGCCCCAGTCTGCCATTTCTTAGACATACATGAATGTGTTTATTGGTTTTGGTCTGAAACAGATAAAGAGCCACCCAAGGGTTTTGCAGTAATTAAAACTGGCTGTTCAGGCCACTGTGCTAAGCAGCTCCTTCAGCAAGGCAATCTTTCCTGTGTCCCAATGGAGCCATGCCCAGCCCCACAGAGGTGACAGAAGGTCAGAGTTGCCATGAGTTAATTAAAAGGATGAACTGCCAGTGGCTCCAGGAGCCTCAGAGAACTTGGGCAAGTAGTAGGCTTGGAATGTGGGGCCCAGGCTTGGGTTCCATGGATGTGGCCATGGGCCAAGACTCATCCCCATGCTGGGAGGAGGAGGTGTCTCTAGGCTCCAATCTGACAGAGCTGCCAGGTAGTGGGCGTTGAGGGGTTGGATCTGGAGCACTGGAGGCCACGCGGTCCTGTCAGAACAGGCCAAGGTGGTCTCCACCCCATATAGCATCTCTAGGACTCAGTGAGGGGACCGGCTGGGCCACACTTGGGCCCCATTCAGCTCTGGGTCCTTAGGGGAGTGAGCTGTCCCTGAGGTGCTGGAGTCTTGGTGCTGGAGACCAATCCTGCCACCATTCCTGAGGCCTGAGACCACTCATAAACCCAGAGGGAAGACCAAAGCTGATCTCAACTGCACCCCAGCATTGCCCTTCTGGGCACACACTTAGCTTCTGCAGGGTCTGCAGCAACACCTGGTTGTCATGGGGTCCACAAGGAATATACCTTCTAACCCAGAGCCCAGCCTTATCTGGGGACCCTGCCATGTGGCTGCATTCTCTGAGTTTCCTCCCAGGATCACCACCTAGTTTGGGACCTCCATCCCAGTGCTGGCTGCCATCTGGGAGAATATGCACCTGTGAGGTCCTAGGGGTCAGGCAGGTCCCCACTCTGCAGGGACAGGCTTCTCTGAGTCGCCTCCCCACCCCCAGCCTGTCCCTGAGCTGGACTGTGGCACCAGCCAGAATGCTCCATGCTCAACCACACTCTTCCCCAGCCCCTGTCATCTGCAAAGCCCTCAGGCTTCATGGTGACCTTTCTTCAGCAATGGCTGCTGAAGCCATTAGTCACATGCTTGAGTGACTGCTGACCATGCTTGGGCTCCCCAGGCCAATCACTTCACAAAGGAGCCCTTGCAAATGTGTCTCTTTCTGCTTGAATCTGAGTGAGGGCTGGAGGTGACCAGTGCTCCTGCAGCCCCATGTGCTGAAGGTCAAGAATGGGGCGCAGGGGATGCTTCAGGTCAGCAGTGTGTGTGTGTGGGGGGGGGGGCGGTGTTGCTGCAGCCTAGCTGTCACTTGCCATCCTGGCCACAGGCAGCTTTGTGGTCAATGCCTGCAGCTGACAGCCCTGGGTCCAGATGAATTGGATGGCAGAGCCATGGCCTCATGGTGGGACAGTGGGACCCCAGATGGAGAGGAGCTCCTTGGATATCCAGGAGCAAGGAGGGACTGGTTAGGTGAGTAAAAAGGTGGGGATAAGAATGGGTCATTGGCTGAACATGGCTGAGGCCACTATGAGTTGTGTCAGATGGGTGTATGGCTGGGCTTGGGAGCCTCAGGCCTGCCTGCTGCCCAGATGTGACCATGCAGGTCAGGATACACAGTTGCCTCTCTCCAGTGCAGGACGTTCTGGAGCCTTCTGCACCATCCAGCAGTGGACTAAGAGACTGGATACTCCCTCTAAGCCACACTGCTATAGACCTGCACACAATGCAGTGAGTATGTCATAAGGCTGCACAGATGGTGGCAAAACCTTTATGTAAGGCCTGGGAGGCCTGAAAAATATGACAGCCAGTATCCCCTGATAGCCTTGGTTCACCCTATGGATCTGTACCTCACTCTCCACTTGTGATCTTCCCCAACCCAGTATTCCAGCACTGGACAAACAAAAGGAATAGGGGCAGGAAAGTCCAAGGCACCAAATTGACAACATATGGTGACCCATGACAGTTATTTGAACCTGGATTTAGCCAGGTTCAGTCCCCAGTAGGGGAAAGGTCATCAGGCGGGTGGCCCAGCACAGGTGAGCAGAGCTCCTTTTCTAGGGAGGCACATCCATGCTCCCAGTGGACCCTGGTGCATTTGAACAACCAGAATACAAGGAGCCACACTGTTTCCACTGCAGCCACACCTAGCCACAGCACTCTGACATGGGGAAGGGACTCCCACTGCATGGAGCTTGTCTGTGTGTCTGCAAGTCTGTTATCTCACATACCCCATACCAGACCAGCTCTGGTTTGTACTCAGCAATGACTGTTTTTAGAAAACAGCACTAAACCTATCATCTCTTTGCATAAGATGGAATAATTTTCATACTGTAGCAAAGGAACTCCCAAACATGTTTGTTTCTGTTAAACTAATTTGTATGTTTATGACAACCTTGTTTAAGACAAATTTACTGAACAAACATAATTTGTTCTTGGTTTGCCCTTCCTCAGTGTCCACGAAGGGAGCATTCATAGGGCTTTGCTGCAGCATTGGTAGTGCGTACAGAAGCTCCAGCTCTGATCTCACATGAGGGAGTAAAGAATAGTCTCTTAACTACCGTAATTCATTGTTCCTCATGAGCTGATAATTCTTTTTAGTGGGCTTCAGGCATGATTTTGCTCCAACATATTTCATTCAATACTTGAATTTTAAGAAAAGTTTCCTAGTGAAATCGATCAATGTATGTCCACCTCCATGTGCTGTCTGTATTCACAGAAGTACAATGAATTCAGGGGTTAAAATAAATTGTTAGCACTCAACTTCTGTTCCTCTTTTGTGAAAGGTGAAATCATCCTCTATTCTCACCTCACCTCTGTCCACACTCTGGTCATTTGTTCGCTTTTTCTTCCTCTCTCTTGTCCACTACTGTTATGCATCCTTTCCATCAATCCACTCATCCATCCATCCACTCATCCACTCATCCATCCATCCATCCGTCCGTCCACCTACTCATCATCTATCCGCCCATTAACTTGTCATCCACCCATTCACTCATTCATCTACTCATCCACTCATTCACCCATCCATTTTTCCATCTAACACCTTATAACCTGAGAGAAATGAGCGCTTATATTTCCTAAAGAAAAGCTCAATACTGTTTTTGTCAGTATATTCATAAGAGCCCAAATAAACAACCTAAATACTCACCAATGATAGAATAATCAGCTGTGGTATGTTCACGTGAGGAACCCCACCCAGCGAGACCATCACTGGCAGTAGAAAAGCGTGATATGTGATCCTGGTCTTTTTGGTAGTGGGGCTTGAACTCTGGACTTCATGCTTCCTAGGCAGGTGCTCTACTACTTGAGGCATACCTCCAGCATGTTCTTGTTTATGTTGGGCTCAAGGGAATACCTCCAGTCAGGGCAAGTGTTCTGGAGGCTTGTTCAAAGTCTGCTTTTCGATTAGGTGGCTTTCTTAGGGGCGTATGCATGACACACCACCCGTTCATGCACTATAACCTGGCTGCTTGTGTAACCCCCAGACAGCAACTGTGGGGCTGTCTTTCCCCCAAACCAGTGCTTAACCCGTCCCCTAAATGGGTTCCTGGATGAGTAAGGGCTAGCCCAGGAGGTGGCCGGGAAGCAACTTGAGATGGAGGGCATCAGCATTTTCATGATGGGTCAGTCTCCTTGCCATTTCCTTCTGGACCTCACTGGCTAGCAGGATGTTTAACTGTCAATGGAACAAGGGGAGGGGGCTAGCCAGTGACTTTCAGCAGAAACCAGGCCTCTGCATCCGGCACCCTGAGGGAGGAGGGGAGCAAACACAAAGCGCCCGATTCACCATCAAGGGAAGTGCTGCCCGCCTCGAGCCAGAGAACATTCTTGACTGAACTTTTTTTCAGTGCCCTAAATTTAAACAGCTAGATTTACTTTTTAAGCACCATCATATTTAACCTTTAGAAATGAGTGCCCTCCTAATGGGGTGTCTGCATTTGACTGTGTGGCTGGAATGTGACACAGGCCTCATTTCTTAGAGCCCTTTTTTCTCCTATGCTCCCAGTGCAGAGCAAAATTGAGTGCAGGCCTAAATCATCAAATGTCCACTGTGCACCTTTGAGTACAGGGCAGGATGTTGGCTAAGAAGCTTGGGGAAGATTAGTGTTGGCCCAATGGGGCCTAGGCTCAGAGCAAGGATGACCCTCATCTAGCCCTGAACCAGCAGGGGCCAGTGTGGTGAGATTCTAGTGGCAGGAGCTTGACCCGATCTGGAGGCCTGGGGTGGGGCTAACCTGGCTGACAACTGGAGCTACAAGAGATCTCCAAAGGGGAGGGGGTTCTCTGTCCAGTTCTGGGCTTATACCCTTAGGGGCCAGTACACATGTGATATGACACAGGAGGAGGCAGGTTCCCACTTGATCCATGGACCATCCCATAAGTGCACTCATGGGCTGAGGGACTGTGGCCTGTGATCTGGAGCCTGGTCAGATGTAGCTGAGAGAGAGTTGGCCCTGCCAGGCAGCAGTGCTTCTCAGGGGGTTCCAGGTGAGAGCTCTGTGCTTTATTCTTACTCTTGCTAGGTGCCATGGCCATTCCTGGAGTTTGTGCTCTGCAGAGGGTTTCCCTACAGGTGAGGGCAGCTGAGAGGACAGTGGTCCTCCTGAGCCCTGGAAAGCCAGCACCTTGGGCTTTCTGGAAAAGGCCAGTGTGGTAACAACTGAAGTGAGTTTTCATTTTTTTCCTGGAAGTCTCTAGGGTCATCCAGGGCTGGAACCCCCAAACAACTGTGTTATTGTATTATGACAGATGAGTTCAGATGGAACCCCTGCCTAACCAGGGCAAATGTGACCCCCGCTGGCTGGGGCCAGAACCTCCCAGGGACAGCTGCTTGGTCTCTCTGTGCCTCTAGGTCCTGATGCCCTGCTGGATGAGTGGGCTCAAGTTGGATGGTCAGGTGGGGAGGGCTACCTTTACATGGGGCCTTGTGATATCAGACCTTATCACCTGGGCATGAAGTAGAGTCTTAGAGGAATGACCTTGAAGGGCCACCTCAAGAGCAGGAGTTCCTGGCTGGTTGACTCTATTATATAACAGTAAAGACAGAAAGTTAATGTGCTGTGTTCATTTGACTTTTCCCTGAAAATGTATTAGCACAGCAGTTAGATGACTATCAAAGGCTTGCTGCTCTTCCAA
The DNA here is from genome assembly GCF_047511655.1 of Castor canadensis. Lineage (NCBI taxonomy): Eukaryota > Metazoa > Chordata > Mammalia > Rodentia > Castoridae > Castor > Castor canadensis. Next base: position 679,780 of record NC_133392.1, read on the forward strand.
TGGGGTGAAATTGGGTCCAGGGAGGAGGCTGGGCTCATTGGGGTGAAATTGGGAGAGCTTCAGGCCTGGGCTCTTGGCACATAGAGGCCAGGGCTCTTCTGTCAGTTCAAGCAGAATTGACGGCCCTTCTATGCTGGGCTCTGGATGCTGACTTAGTGAAGCCAGCACCCTGCAGCTCATTGTGTTAAACAGCCCTGCAAAGGTCACAGGTGTTTGCCTGCTGCCATGTGGAAGTCACAGGAGCTGGGGTTCCATGGAGCTTTTAAGGAGAGCCCTGCCCACCTGATCAGCTGCAGCATGCAACTGGCCAGTGGATGACCACTTGCCTCCGTCTCTACCATTCTCTGACCCTGCAGTTGCCCCCTCACCCCTCGCCCATTGCCTTGTGGTGCCCTTAGAGACTGGCATAGGCGTCCTGTACTGAAACGCACAAAGAAGGGAGAGCAGGGACTCCTTCCTGCGGCAGTTCTCACCTGTGACCATGCAGGCAACACAGAGCCCCTCATTCTCCCTTTTGCAGCGTCTCCAGCGAAGAGCAGATTGGCGAGTATGATGAGTGTGAGTGTCTAGCACCGCAATCTCCGAGGGCTCTCAAGGTGGACTGGAAGGGCCAGGCCAGTGCCCCACCACTCCCTGAAGTGCCAGGAACCGGGTAGGTCAAGTCAGTTTCGGCCTGCTGAACGCTTCCTGCTTGACTTTGGGAAGTTTGTGGGGCAGGAAGGTTCTGCACCTTGAGGAGTCACATCACTCATGCGGAGACCTGGATGACATAGGTAGGAGGAAAGTGGCCCTGGGAGTTCCAGGAGGAGGCAGGGGGTTCCAATTCCTTTCCGCAGGAAACCCAACTTCCTTTATTTTCTCTGGATTATTTTAAATCACTGTGCTGACTTTAGGATGTAGAGAACCCTATTTCTCAGGGAAAAGATGAAGTGCTCTAAATCCCACTATGCATTTGGGAAGAAAGACAAGCAGCAGCCCTGCAGACAATCCTCAGGGCTGTCCCACACTGACGACACTCAGAGGGCCCTAACAACAGATGTGGATGGGGACAAACCAGGAGTCTAGAATTTCCCACCTCAACAATAAGGCTGATTGTTCAACAAGTTTCCTTTCCCTGACCCCAACAAAGGCAACGGTGGGAAGTGAAGTCAAGAGCCCCTCACTGGGAGGTCAGCCCTGGGTCAGCGATAGGCTGAGGCACAGGCCCACGTGAGGGACAAGGGAAAGCTCGCACTCCAGACAAACCATGGCACACTGAAAGCTCTTTATTCAGTGGACTTGACATGTAAGATAATGTCATAACCATATACCAGAATTGAGTTTTTAGGAGGGAAACCAGAGGAAAAGGAGCTATTTGAATCAAAAGCAAAACTCCTGAAGTGAACAGTGCTCAGTGTGAGGGTTTGGAGAGGCCAGGAGATTCCCAGAAGGAGAAGGCTTTTGACTGTGCAGTGCATGAAGCAGACACAGTGGACAGAGATGCAAGGAAAGGGTGTGAGGGAGGAGACAAGGAAGGAGAGGTGGTGCCTGATGCCCCATTGCTCAGAGTCCTTGGGGGAGCTCCTGATGGATGGAGACTGAACCCAGCTCTTGTGGACCTTGGAAATAGAAAACGAGAATGCAGGACATGTAAATTGTGAGCAAGGGAGAAGCCGGGAGGTCAGTAGACAGGACCTTGCGTCTACTCAGTGCTGACCTTCCTTCCTGTGGAGTCCACGCCTGCCTTGTCCTCTTTCCCCCAAGTTCTCACAAGACGACACTTTCCCCACAGCCCTTCACCATGACAGTGAGCTGGAAGTTCTGAGTTTTATTGCATCTGTTTCACCTGAGACCCACGGAGTGGATCTCCTGAAAGTACCTAACGGACTCTATTGGGCAAAGAAGTTGTGATGTTGGAGAGGTCTGTCATGTTTTGATCTACATCTGAGCTGCGGGATGCACACTACTGTCCAGCAGGGTGGTGTTCATGCTGGGACCCGTGCAATCTTGATTAGAGTAAGAGACCTTCTTTCTTGTTGCTTCGGGTAGTGGGCGGTCCCAGTGCTGGTCATATGTACCCTCCACCTGTCCTTGCTGACTGCCTTTTGAGCTGTCCAAGTCAGCCTTGGGGGCTGCTGGCATTCTTCTCCCTCCCTCCCCACCTGCTTCAGCCACCTGCACAGAGCATCAACTCACAAGCTCCCCGGGGAGCAGGCATGGCTGACTGGGCAGTGCACACGTTGTTCCTGAGGCTCTGTGCCATGGTCCAGGGTACCTGGAGCCTTAGCTCCTGGGTTTCAGTTGTAGCCACTTTCTCTGCTCTGGCTCACCCAGCTGGTGAAGGGAAGATGCAGTAGAAGGCCAAGACCCACTGTCCCTCTCCTGTGTCTGATGGGCACCTGTACCCCACCCTTGGTGAACTAAGAACATGGTTCTTGTCCACCCCAAAACCCAGCCTTCTGTAGGGAGCAGCCACCCCCATGGACCTACAGCCTCTGGGGTGGGATCTGGATTGTCCAGAGCCACATGGTGGTGTGGTCTGGATGTCTGTCTTCGAGGATTTCAGGAGCCAGAAACTGCCGCTCCTTCCTCATGCGACGTGTGGGGGCAGGGAGAGTGGTTCTGGACAAGGTTTTCAGCAAGGTCGATATAATTTATTTCATTCCTTCTAAATTAGTTCTGAGCTGAGAGCCATTCTGAAGACATTCTGGCAGACTCACAGGATTGATGTGAGCCCCACAGGCTCCCTCCAACCCTCTAGTGTGTTGTGGGCTCTGGAATGGATGCTGGGACCCGGTGTGGACAGTGAGCTCACAACAACCCACATGTGGGCAGGACGTTCCACCCCAGCACCTTCTCTGTGGCCCGTTCCTGTGGCTTGGATTCCTGGGCCTGTGACCTTGGCCCGTTCCTGTGGCTTGGATTCCTGGGCCTGTGGCCTTGGGCCTCTACTCCCTGACTTTGAGGTGATGATTACACTAGTGCTAAGAGGGCATCCCCTGGTGCTGAGAGGCTAGATTGGCCTCTGCTGTCAGACTCTGAGATGGATGGAGGGGGAAGAGCTTGCTGGTCATCCTGCAGCCCTGATGTGCACCTGAAGGAGGTCATGCAGTTTGCTTTCAAATGCCTCCTGGATCTTGTAGCCAACAAACTCCCCCATGTGTGACTTCAGCCTCCTGCAGGGGAGAGATCCCAGGAAAGGTCTTCTTAAGGCTCTCTGTGAATGTCACAATCCCTTTGTCCTTGTGTGGGATCCATCTGGCTAGTTCACTGGTCAAGTTGACAGTGCCTATCCGCTTTACTCCTTCCATTCTCCTCCCTGTAAGAATGACCGTGCCTAACCACACTGCCCCGAAGCTGCGTCCCTGCGCCGTGGGTTGACAGGGGAATGTACCTCTGAGCACACCTGGGCCAGACCATGCCAAGGCTCTCACCCACTCCAAACTCCCAGCTGCTCCCCCATCATACTCTGTGGTCCCACCTCTGCCCCCTCTCTGCCTGCACTTGCTGGGAGTGACCATGACCGTGTCCCAGTAACCACCAGCTGCTGTGGGCCTGGGGATTCCTCTGAGACCCTCACAGTTCATGTGGCATGGACAGTCCTTGCAGACCACACCTCACAGCTCTGTCTACCCTCTGTCCCTGCCTGGGTTAGGCTTACATGGACCCCAGGGGTGGTCTGTTAGACAGGGTTCCTTGGCTTTTGTGCTTGGCTTTGGTAGCTCTGGGCAGATTTGGGCTCTATCTTTGGCAGAAGACACCAAAATGTCCCAAACCTCTGTGCAAGGTTCTCTGATGCTCCCTTTGCTGGGGTGTGAGGGCCAATGTGGGTCATCAGGCAGCTCTCACTCCATTTGCTGGCCTCCTAGCTGAGACCTAGCCATGTGGCTGTGTCCGCATAGGTGGCCTGCCTCTGTCCCAGATTGGGGGTGGATCCTGAGGACCCTTCATTCCCAGGCACTCCCAGAGGTCCCCTGAGGCAGGAACACCTACCCATCCCACCTCCCTGGACCTGCTAGCTCCTCCTCCCTCAGGAGGGGCAGCCTTGCTGTCCATAGTCCCTTCAGACTTGAGTCCCCAGTCTGGGGAGATGCAGGTTTCTCCTGTCTCTCCTTAGCCTCTTGGCTGGATGACCTCGGGGCTGCTGGAGCATCTGACTTAGCTCATCGTATCTCAGGAGAGGAAATGGCCCCATGTTGCCCTATGTATTCTGCACGTTCCACCCGATTTCAAGCTGTTCCATGATGGATGAAGGGGACCAGTCACTTTGAATGGCTCCCAAGATAGTCAGAACTGCAGGCTCAGCCAATGTCCACAAACCTAGGTTGGTGGCCACAGGCGCCCCAAGAGGGCAGTGGTGAGCACCAGGCCAGCCTCCGCTACGGACTGTTACATCCCATTCCAGAGCAGACCTGAGACCCCTAGAGGCTTGCTGTGCAACTGGCAAGTGCCAGGTCTGCTATGCCACATGTAGCTCTGATTGTCCAGGGCACGAGCCCTGGCTGCTGGAAGAACTCCCTGGTTGTGTCCCAGCACAGTGTGTCCTCACACCCGTGGGGTGGGCAGGCATACGAGGCTGTTGAAGGGGTCACTTCCACCACATGCCTGAGGGTGACAGGGTGGCCCCCAGTGCTCAAGGGTCCAGGGAGAAGCTGAGTGGGACTTGGTCATGCTGCCCGGCTAGGGTCCTTTCTCTATCTGCTGGTGTCTGTCTGTGTAGACAGATGTGGATAGGTGCTGTATGTGACTGAATAGTGGGCAGCTGTGAGGCATGGCTGGGCTGAGGGATACAGCCCTTCTCTGCACAGACCAGTTGGTGGCAGGCGGAAAGGAGCTCGAGGACACTCAGGCTGCAGGGGAAAGCTCAGCCAAGGTCATGGGGTGGCTGGGCAGAGCATCAAGGTCTGGCCCTGGCCTTCCTACCCCAGGTCCACCAGAAACATAGCACATGGCAGTGACCATTGTTTAAGGACAATCCAACTAATCCCTGTTTAGTGGTAGGGAGACTCTGCTCCATTCTCCAGCCCATGTCCTGGCATCAGCCATGTCTCAAGGTTCATGATGGCCTCTGACTTGGCACAGCTCAGATGCTGCCTCCACACTGTTTCTGGGTATCCTCAAGTGAGAATCCCCAACCCTGACCAGGACCGAGGAGGAGTGGCCATGCCCATGTGGTCCCCTGTGCCGGCTCTGTGGTAGACTCTGTGGGCAGAGCTTTCAGGGGCTTCCTGTATTCTATCTCTTTTTCAATGGCTTTTGGTGCCTGCACCACCTCTATGCCCTTCAGCTCACCTGGGACCAATGGGAAGAGAGACCAGCGGGACTCTCGTATGTCACCTTGTAGGTTGTGGAGGCCTTGGCTTCAGGCAAGGACCATGAGGCCCACTCCCATCCATGAATGGTGGGACCAATGTCAGTGGGGCCCCGTTATGACTTTGGGATGCCTGGTTCCAGGTTTGACTCTCCAGGGCACAGGCATTGGGTGGGGGGCAGTGGGAGTTAGCCCAGCCTGTGCCAACCTCAGCCAGGCTAGCATCCCACCCGTAGCCAGGGACCCCAGAATTCCACAGGCCACGACACCTTAGCCCTGGGCAGTTTTGAGCCTCACGTGTGCTTATAGCACACCCCTGGGTCTGTTGGCCACCCTGGCTCTGGACACAGCTCTGCATCCTTGTCCCTCACAGCTCAGGCAGCACTTTTATGACTCTCCTTGGACCGAGTTACCTCCTGTCTCTCAGGAGCACAGCTCACAGCCCGAAGTGTGACCTCTGGAGCCAGTACAATGGTCTGGTGTCAGAGGGACCATGCTTCCCTGCTGATCCAGGAGCCTGGGCTGTATGTTAACCACCTGCCCCACAGTGGGCTGCACTTCTGGGGCTGAGCAGAGCTCTTTCAGCTTTTGTTGGAAAACTGAGATGCAGAAAGTGGTGCCAAGTAACTTGGAATAACCTTGCTCTAATTCAGCATGTTCATGTATGCTAGCACATTCTTAAGAGGAAAGTGATCTGGTTCTTTCCTGAATCTTCCTTTGAATGAAGAGATAACTCACTCAGCTGGCCAGTGCTGGAGTCAACACACAGGGCAGTGACTGACTTGTGACAAATGTAGCTGCAGAATCAACCTAACCTTCTGGTCCTTGCATCTGAGACCCAGTTCCTGCCGTGGGACCCTGGATTTACCTGTCAAGGTGTGTGGCCCCGTGAGATCCAAGAAACAAACAACTGTGAACGGGACTGTCTGTGCATGCAGAATGGGCTGGTGAGCTCCACGGTGGAGCTCATTGCTTTCCACACTGCCAAGAAGCCGTGGAGTTCCATACCAGGGCAGGAAGCATTCAGACTCCAGAGCCCCTCAGGACACCACAGATCCAGCAATGTCAGACCGACCAGGAGCCATGCCCTCCCCTCATCCCACATCCCCTCCAGCAGGGACAGGGCTCACTGACTGAATGAGGGGCCCAGCTGGGCCAAGGACTGTGATCCTGGGCTATAGGGTAAGGACTGGCACATAGCCTTTGATCTGGTCCTCACCTGCTTTCCCAAGGCATCAGTGGGTCTTCCTGAGCCCCTTTCCTCCTTCTCTGCTCAGGCACCTGTAACTCTCAGATCACACGTTGCAATTCACACAATAACAATATCTAGGCAATGCTGAGAAAGCGTTAAAGAGGCGGCAGAGTTCAGAGGGCTGTGCTGGAGGTACAGGCACAGAGCTGATGCAGACCTGGGGAAAGTCTCTGCCGGGGAAAAGGCTATGTAGGGAAAAGTCTTTACAGGGGAAAGGGCTCTGCAGGGGAAAAGGCTATATAGGGAAAAGTCTCTGTGGGGGGGAAAAGGCTCTGTAGGGAAAAGTCTCTATAAGGAAAAGGCTCTGCAGGGGACCAGGTAAGAAGTTCTAGGAACTATAGGTGCAGAGCTGTTCAAGGTGCAGAGTTGTCAAATGCAGGTTTGGGAGGCAGGCCATTTCCAAGGTCAGTTTGAAGTGGGCTGTGTGTCCCATGCGGGAGAAATTGCACTTGAGCCAGAGTCTGGGGACAGGGTCAGAGGTCCTTCACTTTGACAATTATCCTGGATGAGACTTTGACGAGTGACCAGGTGAAGGGTCAGTATGCCTGCCACATCTCGGTCTTGGGTGCTCTTCCTTTTATGGTCCTGGTGAGGGGGTTACATCTAGTGTGATAGATGAGCTCACGTGTTGGGGTTTCCGATATGATTTGATGTAGTTGTTTGTTGGCACAAATAAGCTGTCAGTTTGTGCCTCCTGGTGTGCTGACAGATGGTAGTTGCTTATATGTGTAAACAAGATGTAGAGTCGTTCTGTTTTGGTGCTTTATGCAACATGGAGTAGCATAGGTCAAAACTATTGCTTTTTGAAAAGGAGTAAGTCAAGGTTAGGCATAGCATTAAAGCTGCTGTCTGTACCACATGGAGCAACCTGGAGCAGCCCAGCCTGCTCTCCTCAGGCGAGATCAAGAGCCCTTCCTGTGCCTTTTTGACAACTCACTTTACCCATACACCCCACAGGCTCCATCCTTGAGTGCCTTTGGCTTTGTCGCTAGGCATGGAGGACACACAGCATGGCCTGGGGTGAGGTGCTGACCCACCCCACAGTATCCATACCAGGCAGGGCTGTGGGCAGGCAGCTCAGTCCTCAGGGCTGAGGGGTCAACCCCAGCTCAGAGAGCAGTGGAACAGCACTGGGTCCCTTTCTGTGGCTCCTCTGTACCAGTCTCCTCCCTGCCAGGCTTGGGGTGAAGGCAGGGGTAGGGTCCCTGAGGGTCAGGCCAGCTTCAGCATCCTGGCCTTTCCTGAGGCCCCCATGGGACAGAGAGGCCCTTTTCCACCTGTGGCCCTGAGCCCCATGGAGGTCAGGCTCTGAGCGTCCCTGTGGTTTCAGGACACTCTTCTCTTGGCCAGCAGGTGGGTAGGGAATGCAAGGTGCAGTGAGAAATGCAGGTGGAAGCCAGCTGGGGCTCCTTCTGCAAGCCCAGGTGGCCACAGCTCTGGAAAAAACCAGGGACTGAGAGGCAGATGCCTACCCTGGTGAAAGCATTTGGGATACGACCTTCATTCGGCCTGGCAGAGCTGCCCGCATTTGCAAGCAACAAGCAGCCACCACCAGGACCGCCTTTCATGTGAGCTGTGGGTAATTACCTGGCTATATAGTCCAGCCTACATGGGGAGGGGCCTGCAGCCCAGCCTTGCTACCCCTGGGTGCTGCCTCTATTTGGAAAAATTCTTAATACAGGGGCTGAGCCCATAGAGAGCCACCTGCCAGAGGGGTTGGGGGTGCCCCTAGCTTCCATGGCAGGGTTCTCGGGACACCAGGACAAGCCCTGCCCTTTTCCCAGCATTGCAGGGCCAGAAGTGACCAGCCGACAGCTCTGGCCCCACCCCAAGGGCGGCTTGTCCTTGTAAATTCCAGTTCTTCCAATCTTTGTTCTGTGGAGACTTAGGACAAATTTAGCCACGAGCGCCAGTCACACTGCCCTTCATCTATCCATAATTCACAGCTGCCAGCTGGCCGAGAGCTAAGGCAATTAACAAAGATTGGTGTTTCCTAATTTAACATGGTGCAGCTGATTGGTGATGTGTGCTGGCCATGAAGACAGTGGACACAAAGCACTTGAGGCTGAGGGGCCCAGCCCCTGCAGAGGGGAGCAGGGGAGACTGTGCCCACCTGTTGCTCTGACAGCCACGTCCAGTCCATTGGTGCCCCTGGGCCGTCAGGATCCTGGAAGCTGGATTGAGAGGGGCTCTGTTCAGGCCCCTCTGCTGGGGGCAGCAGAGCCCCCATCATGGCTGCTTAGGGATTACTCCTGCACCCTGGGCTGGTGTCCTGTGGATGCCATGGCAGTGGCCTTATGAAGTGGTTCCTGCCTCCCCGACCAGTGAGGGCCCCTTTTGGGCCAGCAGGGCCCATGTCAGCAGGCTCCCAGGGGAGAGAGAAGCCAGAGCTGAGGCAGTTGGACTGGAATTGGGTCCAAAGACCCACAGTGTGTTTTGGGACAAACAGGAGGCCTTAGGGTGGACACCAGGCTTCTCATTTGGCTTGTAACTGCTCTGCAGAGGTGGGCTTTGACATAATGCCATAGACAAGCAGAGACTCGGGGGAGGTGCAGCAGGTGGGCCACACTGCAGGGCAAGGCTGCTATCTAGGTTGAGATGTGGCCAGCGTTGCCTTAGAGTATCCCTCGTGCCTGGGTTTCATCTGCCCTGTTGGCAGAGCTGGGGTGCTCTGCAGCCATAGTCTTTACAACCCTTCCTACTGAGAAAGGGAGGGATGCGAACTCATTCTCTCTAACAGAACATAAAGGGTAATACACTGGTTCCCCCTTTCTCTTGGTCCCCAACTGAGAGCTCAGGGCTCTCAGTTCTTAGGTTAACTGATTGACTTGTGGGTTCAGATTTTTAATCTCTATTTTAACATCCTAATTCTGTGCATATATACAATGGTAAGCCAGCTCAAATCTCATCAATCCAGAAGAGTATATATAACATTTGCAGTCAGCACTGTTTTTCAGGACTGGGCAGTGATCTACAAATAGCCACACCCGTGTGGCTTCTTGCCACCTCAAGAGAAGCCAAGAACTTGTCTAAAGGTCTTACCTTCGAGGTCGGCAATAGACATCTCTCGGATGCAGCCATGGCCTGCATCCCTCAGCTCCAAGCAGTGTCCTGTGGGGACATAGGCCGTGCTTCTCAGGACCCACACTTGCCCTCAGCGCAGGCTGGTCTGGAGTCCAGCCCAAAAGCCATCCTGGGAGTGTCCACTGTAAGGCAGTTGTTCTAGCAAGGTCTTTTACTTCTTCCTTCCCACTTCCTTTTTGTAGGGATTGGGCACCTGTCTAGCTCTCTGCTTCCTCAGAAGGCACAGGTCTTGAAAGGTGGTCAGTGGTTTGAGTCTGACTATTCAAACCACTGACCACTCCTAGGGAGCCAGTGGCCACCAGCATGTGGTCATGGCGACTGCTCTGTGCTCAGTGGCCTGAGCTGACCACGGGCTTTCTCTGTCTGAATGCCCGCGAACAATGCGCATTCCTGTTTGGGTGGGGAGGGGTGTGGGGCTTGAGGGAAGATCAGGGTCTGTGGAGACAGCAAGGACATCCAGCACACCCTCCCTGAGTCCAGGCAAGGCTGGAACTGCAGAATGAGAGGCAGTTGGAGCCTCAGGGTAGCTTCACCATCGTTCATGGAACAGACAAGAAGACCACTGTTTCTTGGCCTTACATCCCACACTGATGGAGGCAGAAAAGGCCATATACATTTTCAGAGTGTGTTTAAGCAGGTGTGCTATCTGGAGAGAGCAGAGTCTTTTGTGGGTTTGGGACACTTCCCCACAGCCAGTGACAAGTCAGTAGAGAGCAACACCAAGGACATGTTAGAGCCTGTATGTTTGTGGTGGGATGGTGGGGGGGCAGAGCTAAGGCCAGGGCCAGCTGTCCCCAGAGCATCTGCTGTGGCCCCGATTATGGGTGGCAGATCCTGACTCAGAGGGCACCCCTCACCCTCTGAGCCCTAAGTCACAGGACCAGAAGCAGAGATTCAAATTGCTTTGGATGCGTGAGCAATCTTGATCTGGGCTTTGTGGCCTGAAATCAGTTTTCAGATTTTATACAAGAAGATTGCAGTACTGAAATTTGGAAAATCTGCACCTCGTCAGGCTAATGGCCCTGCTGAGGACAACAGAAGAGGCCTGACCAAGCTCCTGGCTGTGGCTTCACATTATCTTAGAGCTCGGAGCTGAGGCTTTTGCCATACTGGCCACTGCTGGCCATGGCTCAGGGCGCACAGAACCCACAGGGGGCACCAAGCCCATGGACACCAGTCCAGAGAACTTAAAACACGTCTGCTGCCTGCAAGTCACGAGACCTCCTGATGAAGGGCTCTGTGGTTAGATGCTACTAAAATATTTTTACACATGTGTCCTGACAAGCAATGAGTCAAGACATATTCGAGAGAGAAACCTGCACTGATCATACCCAGAGCAGTGTGTGAGATATGAATTAAAGCACCACAGGTGACTAAGATGACACTCAGAGATGAGGTGACAGCACGGACATAGCCTCACTCGAAGGCTGCACTGAGTGCGGGAGCTGAATTGCACAGTCCTCTTCGCTTATGGAGGAAGGCATATACAGGGTATTTGTTGGTTGCACATCAAAACACAGACTTAAAATGAAAGTCTCGTGTGAAGCTTTTGTGGGTCTCAGGCTGACATGGCACTCCGCAGCTCCAGCCATGGATGGCAGGGTCCCTCCAGGTGTCACAGGGCCGGCTCTGCTGTGAAGGAACCTGCTCACCAGTTAGGAGAGGAGCAAGACCCTGAAGGTGCCTAGACACTGGAGGGAGCACCTAGAGGAAGAGTCACCTAGAGAGGACACCTGGAGGAAGAGATACCTGGAAGGGGAGATTTCTGGATTTCCTGCTCATCCTTAAGAACTGTCACAGTCCCTTCCAGGGCTCTGGTAGGCCCTTTGGAATTGTTCTCTGAGGAGAGCAATTGTGGCTCTTGACCGAAGAAAATCCTCACATGGGGCCTGCTCTCTGACCTGTGGTCTCCCAGGCAAGCTGGCTCCCCAACGCACCCCAGTAATGAGTTTGCACAGAGCTCACCCTTTACGTTGACTTATTTGTGCAGTAGCACAAAATCAGCATTCATGCTGTGTGCACTGTTACAAATCCCATTAGTCTGGGCGTTGAACAATAATGCACAGAAGACTTTTAAAAAATTAATTTCAAGTTTCCTCCTTGGCTTGCACTTAGTTTGCTAAAGCAGTTTTCATTTGAAGATGCTCTCTTCTCATCTAAAAAGCAAAATTATAAAAAGCCAAGAAGAGCTGAATTTACCTGTGTGACATGAATACAGAGCAGAACTGCCGAGAGAATCCCAGCTGCCCGAGGACGAGCGGGTGGGTGGTGAGGGCAGTGAGCAGCACCGAGGCCCATTTGGGCAGCGGAAGCTTATATGCTAGTGGGAGGGACCCAGTGCCCAGAATCCTGGCTTTGCATCAATGGTGAATTTAATTAGTGTGTGCTAACCCGCAGTTTGCGAGCAGAATCAATTAACGGGCCTGGCCAGCCTTGAAGCTGCCTGTGCTGGGTGAGCGCAGGAGAACGAGTGGAGTAAGGGAAGAAGATGTTTTCTTCAATCCCGCTGAAGACTATCCCTCTTGGAAGGTCACACTCTGAGGGTCCCCACCTCTGGCCGGGTTTGACAAACAGCGTCTGCCCAAAGGACCATGATACCCAGAAAAGGGGCAGGCCACAGGATATTTTCAGGGTGGATCTACCCTTGGCCCTGGGCCAGAACCACAAAAATAGTGTGGCACCATCAGTTTGAATTTTATTCCTGAGCAGCTGGATGGCCACAGACGTGATTCAGGGTCTGGGAAACTGAACTTGTGTGTGGCTGCCTGGACCTGAAAGACAGTGACAGCACATAAAACTGAGGACCGCCTTCACCTGGCAGGAATTTTCTAGATAAGCTTGGAGCATTTTCTGGGGTCATGATGGGCTCTGGGCAGCTGGTCTGGGTGTGAACAAGCACTGGGCTCCCTGGCTACACCTCCACTTCACAACTGTTGCTAATTTTCTTTATCTACAATTTTGAGTCCTAAAGAGGTTTTGCAGACTCACAACTGGTCATTCAGTAAGCAAGGGGCAGGGATGTTTTGGGTCTTGACCTGACCCAAGTCACTGCCAAGATTTTAAAATCCTGGGCGCCAGTGGCTCTCACCTGTAATCCTAGCTACTCAGGAGGCAGAGATCAGGAGGATTGCGCGGTTCGAAGCCAGCCCAGGCAAATAGTTCACAAGATCCTATTTCAAAAAAACACATCACACACACAAAAAATGGGCTGGTGGAGTGGCTCAAGGTGTAGGCCCTGAGTTCAAGCCCTAGTACCCCACAACAACCCTGGAGAGGAGGAGGCAGGGGCTGTGGGAGTGAGGCGGCAGAGCAAGGGGCTCTGCAGAAGGGCCAGGTGTGCTGTAATCTGAGCAGATTCCCCAGCTCCTGGAGCTAAGGTACTGATCCACAGGGAAGGAAGGACCTAGAGAAAGGCCGGTCTAGGAACTGCCCAGGACAAGCAGGCATCAGCATGGGTGTACAGCACAATTTGGTGACCTCTGAGAGTAGCCCTTCCCTGGCCCGGGTCCAGGTTCCAGGCTTCCCTGGCTGAGCTGCCCAGTTGGCCTGGCTGTCTTGGTTCTCTTTCTCTCCCTCTTCTCCAGTGACCAGCCCTGATGCTCTCTCTGAGGCAGAGTATTCTGGAGCAGCCTGACTCAGACTCACAACCCACTTAGTGTGCGACATCCAGGGTATCCAGCCTTGTGTGCTGGACAAGGCGATGGGCAACCTTAAGGCAATTGGATAGGTGATGGTCTGGTTTTGGGTGCTGGACATGTTGATGGGCCAGCCTTGGATGCTGGACAAGAAATGAGTCAGTCTAAGGCACTGGACAGGACATGGGTCAGCCTTTCTCCAGCTTCTGAAATTTGGTGGCTCTAAAAATGTCTCTGAAGTAAATTTTAGAAAGTTTCAAGACAAGAAAATATCTTTTTCTCATTATGGAGAGTAAAAGTCACAGTTGAGGAATTTCATCCATTACAAGTTTGCCTGCGGATAAAACAAGTTTGCTTTTGGATAAAATTTGGATACCATGTTTCATCACCTTGGAGTTGCCTAGCACTTGAGGCTTGGCCTCTTCCTAAATGAGGCTGGAGGTCCAGCCCTGGGCCAGGCCCAGGGCAGGTGGCTACCTTGGTTAGCATAGTCGACATAGCTATATGAGTGATGCAGGCTTCAGATGAGCCCGTTCTGGGAGGACTGCCAGAGGAAAATGCCACCCTCCACCCTGCAGTGACTGGCCCCAGCTCACAGGTTCCACACTCAGGTGTCCCCTGTGAGCCTCAGGACAGATCTTTGGACAAGGAGTTGGTCCTCCCTGTAGAAGCCAGTTGGACCTCTCCTGAGAGCCTCCTCTGTCCTGGAGCAGACATGGCAACATATGGGCACTGGAGGGACCCTACCATGCTGCCTCTTTCTGGGGAGGGAGGTTATCTGTCATTTTTGTGACCACCCATCCTCTAGTGCTGAGCTGGTGGGCAGGCTGAGTTCTGGCTGGCAGTGGGCTAGGGCTCATGGTGGAGGACCAGTCTCCTTCTGGATCCTTAGCCCTCAGCCACACAGCCCCATTGTCCTGTCTGTCATGGTAGTCCAGTGAGACCTGGGCAGGGCTGGTGGGCCATGTGTACCCTGATGCTCAGCCAGTGCCTGTGAGTGAATGATGGACACGAACCATGAATTCTCATCAGAGCTCAGTGCCCATGGACCCCAGTGGGGATTCCAGCATTATCAAGCAGGGACAGTCCCTCAGAGCAGCTAGTATACCATATGGCAGCAGAAATGCTAATGTCAGCCTCAGTGTCCCCAATGATCATCCAGGACGGTGCTCTTCCAGGCCAGCAAAGGCAGAGGAGACACAAAGTCATCAGTCGGCATTTCCTGTTTGAGGTTTTGCTATTGGAGGAGGAGAAAACCAGGGCCACAGGGAAATGAGTCTTGGGGTGACCCAAGCCCCTGGAGCTATCTTCCTTTTGAATATAAGATTAGTCTCTCAGTGCAAGTGTGTGATAGGCGTAGTGTGGACAGACAGTGGTGCATTCTGTCTTCACACCTCTGTTCCCAGACATGTGACTTCCAGAGTCAAGAGGCCTGGGCTTTGAGGCCTCAGAACACGAGGCCACAGTTGGTCTGGGCAGCCCCTGCTGCCTCCTCATGGACCTTGGTTATCCCAGACCCCTGCCAGGGCCCCTCGTCATCTCTGAAGAGCTTCTCACTGGACTCAGGTCCTGGCCGGAGAGGACCCAGCTCCCGGTCACTTCTCATGAATGCTGAGGATGACTCCAGGGCCAAGCTGGCCTCTCCCCACAGTTAGGACATTTGTAGGAATTGTGACACCTGCTGTTCCCTTGGCTGAGAGGAAGGAACGCAGCGTCCCCTTGATTATCGGTGCCTTTAATGAAGGGTCCTGTGTTCCCACATTTGCCCACTCTCGCCCTCAGGTCTCAGGTCCAGTGGCTGCCCTGGTCAGGGCAGCCTGGAGAACCCTGTGGGCAACCTGACTGGCAGGCTAAGAAGATGGTTCTCCCAGCCCCAGCAGAGGGGTACAACTGTGGCAGCCGTGATTAATTGCCAGATGCAAATAGCTCATTTAAAAAAATTAATCACACCAGAATGGCCTGATTCATTATTCAGCACTTCAGTAGCACACACAGAATTCCTAACAACCTTCTAAATCAAGGATAAAAAAGACCCGGGACCGCTGTCCCTGGGGTGCACAATGCCCTCTCCTCAGACAAAGGTTGCGTGGCTTCTTGTCTCGTTTCAACTCAACACGGGTTTTGGCAGGCTCCAGAGCACTAGGAAGGTCAGACCGTCGTGACTCAGGGTGACCAGTCAGTCAGACAAGCCATGATGGTCAGCAAGGAGGCTGATCAAGAAGCACCCAGGCTTGCTTGATGAAAGCGAAGTTCCAGGGTCTGCATTGGAGACACAGCCACAGTGCTGCTCAACAAATGCCACCTCAAACTGTTCCCCATTGCTGGGCCTGGGGGTTGCTGGTCCCAGGAGGGAACCTCTGAGATTCACTCTAATCCATTAGAGATGAGGAAGGGAGGCCTCCACCACCCTCCAGTTTTGATTTGGGAACACTGTGGACTCAGTTCCTGCCCTGACCATGCAACTCAGCCCCTCATGAGCATTCTACCCAGAAGAGACTCACCCGTAGGTTTCTCTCAGAGATGAGAACATGATTTTGTAAGAAACATGGGAACTGGAAGGTTCCATCCCTACCTCCAGCCCAGTTCCAGCCTAATCTCCAGCCCCAGCAATAACCCTAACCCAGCTTTACCCCAGCTCCAACCCAGCTCCAGCCCCTGGATTGCAGGTGATGCAGCTCTGGGCCAGGTGGGCAGAGGAATATGGTAGTTTTGCTCACTTTCCTGCTGACACAATGGCAAGGCCAACCTCCTTCTTGCTTGTTATGACTGGCAGGATCCTAGGGTCTGGCTCCAAGGGCATAGGTCACAGTGGGAAATAGGCAGGTAAGAAAGTTATAGGGACATATCCACACCTTGCAAAAGGCTTGCCCTTGGCTGGCAGCCAGCTCTACCCAGTGGCTCCCCCTGACCCCAAAGTTGCAGACCCTGGCTTCCATCTTGGTCAGTGATAGGCTGCCAATGTCCATCAGGACAAACTGCAAGTCACACAGCCAAGGGGAGATGTGTGAGTTACCAGGTGGGGAAGGTGTGGCTAGTGGGACAGTCCTGGTAAAGGAGGTGGTATAGCCAAGGTGTGGTTCAAGTGAGCCCAGATTCGGTAACCAGGAGATAGGGGTGCAGGGGAAGTGGATGCTGAAGACACAGTCCAGATTTCACATGTGACTGATCACTGGAGACCATGTGAGGATCATGTGAGGACAGGGACCTTCCTGCCCACCACCCTCTGCCTCCTTCCTGACAGCTGCTCCTGGAACAACTCCTATAGCTCTGGGTTTTTCCCTCTAATTTGATCAGTGCCTCTGTACCCCTGACAGCCAAGGTTCTGTGACTCCTATGATCCCTGAGCCCTGGGACTGCTCCAGCCTCACTTGTTTCTGCTGGAGCTAAGCTAGCTATAGGGAGAGTTGAGTGATTTCATGGTGATGCTGCAATTCCTGGCAAGAGGATGGAGTCCTCATGGTACCATGGCTTCCTGTCCCAAGAGGAGTCACACATTCCCTGTGTGCTGATCTGAGAAGAGGGACAGCACAGTGTGGCCCTGCTCTGACCCCCCCCCCCACCAGGGGTGGACACTCAGCTGGTGTTGGTGGGCAGTGTGGGAGACAGGGATGAGGAGGGGCATCACTCAGAGCCTCTGCCTAGGCTACCGTGAGAGGTTGGGGGCGGTTCTACCTCTCATCCTGTTCAGGGGGGTCGATCTCGCCCTGGGATCTGTGCTGGTTTTGTGACAACTCTGGCTGATAGATTTGGTGGAAATTTTGAAGCCAAATCTCAGCCTCAGGGGTCTGGGAAGTTTCTGCTGAGGCTGCTGGGCCCTGTGACACCTGCTCTCATGGGAGGCACCAGCTGGCCCTGAGGATGACATCTGTGTGGGTGGCAGGAACTGCCCACTGGGGCCATTCTGACACCCGGCACACGGAAGAGCTGCCCAGCCAAGCCTGACCAAAATTGGAGCCATGGAAACAGCTGTTTTAACCCAGGGGGTTGGAGGAAGCCTATGAGGGGGACCCTCACCCTTGGCCTTTTCAAGACCAACAAATGCCTGGAGAGTACACCCTCAGCCTGACCTCACAGGGCTCTCACGTCCAGCATCAGACACTCTTACAGGGGCCTTCCCAAGGAGCCCTGTGCCCTCGAGCACCCTGAGATCCTAACCTGTGACCAATGGGTGGGTTGGGGACATGGCTCAGGCCTCAGGTATCTGTGAGTGCTGTCTCCCTCCTGTTGGCAAGGTTCAACGCAACACAGGGAGAGATTGATGCTCCATTGGCCCAGCCTGGGATGCTTCTTCCTGTCTCGCTTACCGTAGGATGGTTGCCCCACACAGCGCAGGGAGCCGAGGAGCCTGGTTGTCAGCACCAGCAGCTGCAGGGGCAGAAGGTTCAGGTGCTGACTGCCATGGTGGTTGTCTTGAGGGCCAGTGTGGTTCCATATGGGGCTGCGTAGTACCCTGCCAGCTATGTCAATTGTGAATCAAGTACTGGCTTCAAGACAATAGGTCCTTTGATTCTAGCAGACCCGGGTTCAAACAGGAGCTGGAAAGGAGTTTATATGCTTTATAATCCATTGCAACCATCCACCAATCAGTCAGTCCCCAGCAGCAGCAGCAGCAGCAGCCAGAGCAGTTGCTCAGAGAGGTGAATTTTACACCACTAAAGACAAAAGCAGCATCCAGCCAAGCTATTACATCCACTGTGCATGCAAATCCAGCCATTAGTTTCACAACTAATTGTCTTTGAGTGGTCACTTAGTAACAGTGTGCCTGTCCCTAGAGTGTACCTGTGTACAGAAGATTAGTTTAATATCATCTTCCTTACAGTCAACCATACAGATCCCTGCCCATGGCCTGATGTGTCCCTGACCCAAGCGGAGTGCTGTCCATGTCGGGCAGGGCAGTCCAGTTCCAGGGTCTGCGTGCTGCTGTGGTGGGGAGGCACGTGAGGCCAGCATGCCTTGGAAGAACCAAGCAGGATGAAGGAATCAGATGTAAGGCTGGAGTGCATGGCAGGGAAGGGTCAGCTTGCTCCTGGGTGTGCTTTGGAGGCTCAGGTTGGAGGTGGAGTCCACTATGGCCTGGCTGGTAGGTGTGGGCACCAGCTTACTGGGAAAGAGGAGAGAGATACAGAGGGGAAGGAAGTTTTCAGGCCAGGAATTTCAGAAATGCCTGCTCCGGCTGCATGTTGTCTCTTCACCTTGATTTAAGAAGTATTTCTCAAATATTACAACCATGTCTAAAAGGGGAAATGTCCATTTAAAACCAAGCATTGTGGTCTGACTGTGAATAAAAGCACACCCGGAAGGAACCCAGAGGAGAGGGAGGGATTTGAACAAGTTTCCTAGGGTTGCCAGGACAGACTACCACCTGCCAGGAGCTCTGGAGCCACAGAAATTTATTCTCTCACAGTCAAGGTCACAAGTTTCAAGGCAAGGTGTAGACAGGGTTGTGTCCCCTCTGGACTCTGGGGAGGGAGGTGCCAGTCTTGCATCTTCTGCTCGCGTGGCTGCCCATGACCCTGAGTTTCCAGGATTGTTTCTCTCCAGTTCCTGCCTTCATGGTCACATGGCCTCCTTCTCAGTCTGGCTCAAATTCCTTGTGCCTTTCTCTTGTGAGGACACTTGTCACTGGACTTAGGGCCACTTGGACAACCCAGGACAACCCATCTCAAGCTCTTTAACTTAGTTACATCTATGAAGACTTATGTTCCAAATAAGGTCACACTCCCAGGTTTTAGGATAAGATTGGACACATCTGTCTGGGGCGACCATTCAATTCACAACAGTCCTCAGTCTTGGGCCCACTGCCTGGATGCGGGAAGGTGGTGGACAAAGTTGGCTGGGCAGGTGAGTGGTAGTGAGGTTACAGTGGGACTACATAGAAGGACTATGGCCTCGTGTGAGGACTCTGTCCAGGGAGTACCAGAAGTGAGTGTGGTCGAGGGTGGGAACAGGCCTCTCCGTGGAGACTCAATGTGGTGTGGCAGACTCTAGGAGACATGTCCAGGGCTGACCTTCTAAGGGGTCATGTCCATGTGACTCAGCAGCTGAGGTCAGAGGGAGGGTGTTCCATGCCACCTGTCACTTCTTGTCTCTTACGTCTCACTGTAAATGCTATTCCTTTAAGGTTAAAATCAGGCTGCAGTTAACAGGAATGCTACAAATTTAATTAAAATTTATGTTTTGTGGAAAAAAAAATCAGCTCAGTTGTTCTCTTGGGATCTGCCTCTGGGGGAGGTGGTGTTCCAGGGAATCTTGGGAAGGTGGAGAGAAGGGTTTATTCCACTTCCAAGTCTAGGCAGATGTCATGGCCAGGCAGGTGCACAGAACTGGGGCTCAACAGTATCCCTAGGAGGAAGACCCCCCGCCCCAATCTCTTCCCATTCCTGCTTCAGGGCATTTACCCAACTGTCTTTGGGGCAAGGCAGATATAATTTGGGAAGGCATTTCCTCACTGTGGGTCTCCTGCCAGGCTGTCTGTCGATTGAGGGAGTCAGGGCTCAGCTTGTCCGCTGGCTGTTGCTTTCCCAGAACTGATCAGACACCTGGCACACAGCAGGTGCACCAAGTTCAGAGGTCACATAATGCAAAGGTCCCACCCGGGACAGGCCTGGGGGAGCTTCAGTTAGACAGCGGCATGTGCGACACCCAAAGGAAAGGAAGGACTTCTGAAAAGATATTCAAAACTCTCTAATTTCCCTCAGGACGGTTTTTGTGGACCCCGTCATTGTGTGGGAGAGATTTAATCTAAATATTAATGTAAAGGACGCTCACAGAAACGACCGATTCTGTGTGTGAGGACGCAGCTTGGGTCCCAGGCACAGGCTCCACAGACCGTGATGGATGCAGTGAGCATCCACGGCGCCCACTTGGCAGGCTACTTTCAGGGCTCTGTGTCCCCTTCCAGCATGGCAAAATATCTTTGGGAGGCCTGGGCATAGTGACCGCCCAGGGGTCTGTGAGTGGATCCCACACTTCTGCTTCATCATGACCACTCCGAAAATCACTCACGTGTCTGAAACACCAGTGCAGTCCCCCTCCCTGAATGGATGGGGTCAACATTTCTGGTAGAATTCAGGGCTGTCACATCTTCACTACTTGTTTGGAGTTTATTTTTGACCAAAGGCTTGAGATTTTTTTCTCTTCGCCACCCCGACCTGCCACGTCCTCCTCTGCAGTCCTGAGGATGGAGCACCGGCCTCACTCTTGCTGGGCAAGCACTTTCCCACTTGAGCCACCCCTCCCACCCCTCCATCCAGACCAAGATTTTCTTAGGAAAGGAAAATAGTTGTAGTTATATCAAGTTTTTCTACTTACTTTCCCAATTTTGGAGTGGGGCACACAGATTAAATCCTATATGTAACAATGTCTTTAATATTAAATATCATTGACAATGTTATGTTGGCAGAAATGGAAAGTTTTTCTTGAAAGGTTTTTCCTAAAATGCGCTGAAACTGTGTGTACTAATTAATAAAAATTTCATTAGGTTTCCTTGGAACACCTGAATGCTAAAGCACAACCTGACCGGAAGGTGGACTCTCCATCTTCACATACGCATCAAGCATTAGTGTTTCCAAATACAACAGATTTCCTCTACAAACCAAAACTATGTTTATTCTGTAAAACATTTAAACCCTAAATGAGTATTAAAATACTTTCTTGGACCTCTGCTGCACTTGCATGCAAATTCTGAGGTTCGCTGAATTAAGGTGCTCATTTCAGTGCATGTTGATTGGTGGCCACGGGGACCCATGAGCTCCCGGTGGCTGTTTATGGCCTGCAAATCTCTTTTACAAACATCACCATCTCATTAGGGCTAAAACACACCCCTGGGAAGGTGGCTGGGTAAGTGCTATGCCATCAGCTACTGGGGGAGGAGAGTGGGGAAAGGAGAACAAACTCCTCCTCCCCTAGGGAGGACACTCAGGATCCAGGTCTCAGCCAAAAAAAAAAAAAAAAAAAAAAAAAATCCCTCTGCTGTTATTGATCAACTCATTCCTTGATATATTTTTAAAAATAATGACTCGTTTTTTATAAACTATGCTCCTTGTTATGAAACATTCAAGCTGCATATAAACTACCAAGAAAGTAAAAACTTATCTGAACTCTCACCACCCTTTTCAGATAGCTTTTTGTATGCATTTATAGCTAGAATGACAGAGATAAACCATTCTTGAAAATTGGGATGATGTATTTAGTATTTTAATAAAGCTAGAAGATGAAGTTTACATCAAATTAAATAAAGAAAATTGTTACTTCTCTTGACGGAGGAGACTGTGAAACCAGTACTCCTTCATAATAAGAGATGTAGTCATGATGCCCTGTAGCAGGAGCGCTCACTCAGAGGAACGCATGGGAATCCCACTGGCAAAGGGGACTCCTACAGGCTCATGGGAATCCCACCAGCATAGGGGAACCTCACGGGCTCATGGGAATCTTACCTGTTCATGAGAAACCCATTTGCACATGGGAAGCTCTGCCCTGCAGAGTCCAGATTCCTCCATCAGTGAGGTCCTCGCTCTGGTTCTGCTCTTCTGGAGTGGATTCTCACATTAGTGGGGTTTCCAGAGGACTTGAGGTATGAATTCCTAGGTCCATGTGTGTGAAGTCCCATCTGCTGACTTCCCACTGCCTAGCGATTCAACTCCTGATCACCCTCTGTCACGTGGAATTCATGGATCTTGTCCATGCACGACCCTCTGGGAGGCCAGGCACAGCTCCGTTTTTCTTTCCTCCCTGTGTGTGCAACTTGCTCCTTCTGCCTGAATGCTCTTGAGGTTCCTTCTTCACTCGGGAGCGCTCATGACTTCACCAGGACGATCTCAGTTGGTGGCTCTGTTCCAGCTGACCTGGATATTGGACAGTTTGCAGCACTTGTTGCTATGAGTGTCCCCGTTCTGTTCGCTCTGTGTCTTCAGAACAACTCTGCCTGTGATCTCCCTCCTGCTCCTCTACATTCCCTGCACTATTTTTGCATGGCTTCTTCAAGCCCCGGCCCGACCTCTGACTTTAATTGTGGTCAACATAGGAGCGCCCCATGTGTTCATCTTAGCCATGCATGTATTTCCTCTACAATTCCTTTTTTGTAGCTTCCTCACCAACCACCTTCCCTTAGTTCTACCTGATCCTCGTTCTGCATCCCAAAGAGCTTTGTAGAGAGCTTTTCCTGTGTTTCTAACAGTGCTTCCACAGGTGGCACTGGGCCACTCCCCAGACCCTTGATGGCTTCCAAGGGAGTGATTCAGCTTCTCTGCAACATCAACCACTGTTCTGTGGTGCTGGCAGCCTCTCTGTGGCCTGCGGAACGTAGTTATGTTCTTGTTGTTTTCAGTGAGGCTCAAGTTGGGGAACACACACAGGGATGGCACGACTTTGTCCTCACTTGGAAGTCACAGAGTGGTAAACATCTCCATTGAATACCCTGACCCCGAGCTGCAGTCAGGTGACCTGAAACCTCCTCAAAGAGGATTTGGGTTTCAATGAACCGGGGACTGTGAGATGATGGGACAGACAGGCTGTCCTTGCAGCAGTAACTTCTTAGAAGCAAGGGATGCAGTTCCATTTTATTCTTGAAAACATTCTTGTTGGCATATATTAGTCGTACAGGGGGTTTCGTTGTGATATTTCCATATATGCTTACAGTGTACCTTGGTTAGGTTCACCCCTCCATCATTCTCCCTCATCCCCCTCCCCTTCTAATTAAAATGATTTCAGCAGGCTTCATGGTTTTATCTTCACATAAATATATAAAGTGCATAGACCATATTCATCCTTCTTCACTTCTCCATTCACCCTCTCACTCCTGTTAATACTCACCCCAAACAGCACCTGTTTCACCTTCCTGGTTCTATAGGCTGACTGTTCCATCTGGTAACCATTTCACTCGCTGTGCAGAAGCTTTTTAGTCAGCTTTGTCATTCCTTTTTCTTATTTGCTGAGCTATTGGAGTTCTATTCAGAACTATGCTTGTATGTTCTAGTTTTTCCTATTCTTTCCTATAGTAGTTTTAATATTCAGATCATACACTGAGAGTTTGATTCACTTTGAATTGATACTAGTACAGGTAAGAGACAGGGATCTAGTTTCAGTCTTCTACATGTGGATGTCCAGTTTTCCCAGCACCACTTGTTGAAGAAACTGTCTTTTCTCTAATGTATGTTTTGGGCTACTTCATTGGCTATTAAATGGGTATACCCCTATGGATTTATGTCTGGGTCTTTTATTCTGATCCACTGTCTTCGTGTCTGTTTTGGTGCCAGTACCGTGCTGTTTTTATTACTATGGTGCTGTAGTATAGTTTGAAGTCAGGTATTGTGATACCTCCAGCATTGCTCTTTTTGCTCAGGATTTCTTTTGCTATTCGAGGTCTTCTGTGTTTCCGTGTGAATTTGAGGGATTTTTCTATCTCTGTAAAGAATGTCGTTAGAATTTTGATGGGGATTGTATTCAACATATGGATTGCTTTTGGTAGTGTGGCCATTTTCATAAAGTTGATTCTGTCTATCCAGGAGCATGGGAGATCTTTTCGTCTTCTGATGTCTTCTTTGATTTCTTTCTATTGGTGACATAGTTTTCTTTGTTGTGGTCTTTCACTTCCTTTGTTAAATTTATTCTTAGATATTTTTTAATGCTATTGTAAATGGGATTATTTTGCTGATTTCTTTCTCAGTTTGCTCATGTTGGTATTTAGAAAAGCTGATTTTTGTATATTGATTTTGTATTTTTCTACTTTGCTGAAAGTGTTTATATGTGTAAGAGTTTTTTGGTGAAAATTTTAGGGTCTGCAAATAGATATAATTTGACTTCTTTGTCTCCTGTTCGAATCCTTTTTATTTCTTTATCTTGTTTTATTGCTGTGACTAGGAATCCCAATGCTCTGTCGAATAAAGATGGAGAGAGAGCAACCTAGTTTCATTTCTGACTTTAGAGGAAATGGTTTCAGTTTTTCCCCATTTAGTATGATGTTGGCTATGGGCTTGTAATATATAGTCTTTATTATGTGGTGATCCCTTCCTTTTAATCCTAGCTTCTTTGGGCTTTTCTCATGAAAGGATGTTGTATTTTGTCAAGAGCTTTTTGTGCATCTCTTGAGAAGGATCACGTGTTTTTGCCCTTGGTTCTGTTTATATGCTGTATCAAGTTCATCAATTTGAGTGTGTTGAACCATCCCTGTACCCCTAGAATGAGACCAATATGATCATGATTTATGATCTTTTTGATACATTGCTGAACTCGGTTTTCAAGTATTTTACTAAGAATTTTTGCATCTATGTTCATTTATGAGATTGGCCTATAATTTTATTTGTTGTTGTCATTGTTGTGTCCTTGACGCATTTTGGAATGAGTGTGGTGCTGGCTTCATTGAATGGGTTTGGTAGTTTTCCTTCCCTTTCCTTTTCCTGGGTGATTTTAGGAGTATGGTGTTAGTTCTTCTTTAAAGGTCTGGTAGAATTCGACAGTGAATCCTTTGGTCCTGGGATTTTCTTTGTTGGGAGACTTTATTACTGTTTCAATCTCATTGCTTGTTATAGGTCTATTTATGTGGTTTATATCCTCTTGGTTCAATTTTGGTTAGTCAAATGCAAAGGAAATTTATCCACTTCTTCTAGATTTTCCAGTTTATTTAGATATAGGTTTTTGAAATATTCACTCATGAGTCTCTGGATTTCATTGGTATTTGTTGTGATATCTCCCTTTTTGTCTCTAATTTCATTAATTTGGGTCTTTTACCTCCTCTTTGTAGTCAGATTGGCTAAGGGTTTATTAATCTTATTTATTTTTTCAAAGAGCCAACTTTTTGTTTCATTGATTCTTTGTTTATAGTTTTGTTGGTCTCTGCTTCATTAATTTCTGCCCTGAATTTTCTTATTTCTTTCCATCTGATGATTTGGAGTTTGGCATGTTCTTGTTTTTCTAGGAGCTTGAGATGCAGCATTGAGCTATTGATTTGAGATCTCTTTGGCTATTTTTAAATGTAGATGTTCATAGCTACAAACTTTCCCCTTAGTACTTCATTTCCTGTGTCCCATAGATTCTGGCAGGTTGTGTTTTCATTTTCATTAGATTCCAGGAATTTTTTGATATCCCTCCTTATTTCTTTAATGACCCACTTGTCATTCAACAATGTGTTTTTCAGTCTCCATGTGTTTGAATGTTTTCTGTAGTTGCTTTTTGTTGTTGAGTTATAGTTTTATTGCATTGTGGTCTGATAGAATACAGGCATTATTTTGATTTCCTTATATTTGTTAAGACTTGGTTTGTGTCCTAAAATATAATTGGTTTTGGAGAGCATTCCATGAGATGCTGAGAAGAATGTGCATTGTGCTGCTCTTGGATGAAATAATCTGTAGTTGTCTGTCAGGTCCACTTGGTCTATGGTGTCATTTAATCCTGGATGACCTATCTATTAGTGACAGTGGGGTATTGAAGTCTCCCACTATCATTGTGTTGGGGACTATCTGTGCTTTTAAGTCCCATAGTGTTTGTTTAATGAAGTTGGGTATACAGACATTAGGCACATATGTGTTAACAAATGTTATTTACTCTTAATGCATTGTTCCTTTTATTAATATGAAGTGACCTTCTTTGTCTCTTCTGACTAATACAAGTTTGAAGTCTACTTTATTAGATATAAGTATAGCTACTCCTGCCTGTTTTGGGGGTTCATTTGCTTCAAAAATCTTTTTTTCACCTTCAGCTGATATTTGATTTTGTCAGTGAGATGCATTTCTTCTAGGCAACAAATTGTTGGGTCTTGCTTTTTAATCCATTTCACCATTCTATGTCTTCGGATAAGGGAATTGAGACCATAATATTCAGTGTTGATGTTGAAAGGCATGTTGTGATTTACTGTTTTGTTACTTTTTATCAGCATTTGTTTCTTTCCTACTCTTCATTTGCTTATCTACTCATCTGATGAGAGTTATTTATTCTCCTACTTTCATGGCTATGTTATCACCTTTTATTGGTAGGATTCCTTTGACTCTCTTCTGTATGCTGGTTTAGTGGTCATAAATTGCTTCAGTTTTGTTTGTCATAAAGGGTTTTGTTTCTCCTTCAACTATGAATGATAGCTTTGGTGAGTAATCTAGGTTTGAAGTTATTTTCTTTCAGCTCCTGAAATACCTCATGCCATGCCCTCCTTACTTTTAAGGTTTCTGTTGAGAAATCTGCTGTTATTCTGATGGGTTTGCCTTTATAGGTGACTTGGCACTTATAACTTTCAATATTCTTTCTTTGTCCTCTGCACTTAATGTTTTAACTATAATATGCTGTGAAGAGGTCCTATTTTGGTCATATTTGTTTGGAGTCTTAAAGGCCTGCCATACCTGGATGGGCATTTCTTTCTCAAGATTTGGAAAGATTTCTATTATTTCATTGAATATGCTTCCTATGCCTTTAGCTTGAACCTGTTCTTCTTCTCTAACGCTCATGGTTTTGTATGTTTGGCCTTTTATTAGAGTGGCAGAGTTCTTGCGTAGTCCATTCATATTTCTTCATTATTCTTTCTACATACTCATCTGATTTTTTCTATTAGATCTACTTTGTCCTCAAGCCCTGATATTCTGTCTTCCACTTGATTCAGTTTACTGGAGAGGCTTTCAACTGATTTTTTAATTTGACTTAAGGAGATTTTCATCTCCAGAGTTTCAATTTGGTTTCTTTTCAGGCTTTTTGAGTCTTTATTTAATTCCCCTTTTATGTTTGGCATTCTCTTCCTTATTTCATTTTGCTGTTTATTTGTGTCCTCCTTGAGTTAATTCACCTGTTTGTTTATATCTTCTTTGAGTTCATTTAGTTATTTCTTAGTACTCTCCTTGAATTCATTTAGCTGTTTATTCATATTCTCTTTGATTTCCTTGAGTTTTAAATGCATTCTTATCTTTGTTTCTTTTGATCTTGGAAATCAAGATTTCATCCCCTTCACTATCGATCAGATGCTTTGCTGTGTGATTATTGACCTTTTGAGGAATCATATTCACTTGCTTTTCATATTTCTTGTGTTTCTACTTTGAGTTTTGCTCATCTGTAGTCAATTAGTTGGTTGGGGATTTTAGTCACCTGAGGTTTTTCCTTGAATTATTCTCTATGTCCAGCAGATTATTATTTCTCTATGACCCTGGTTAGTGGCAGGGTTGATATGTCAGTTATAACCACTGGACTGAGTGTATAACTCAGCAATAAAAGGTTCATCAATTCAATGCCAAATCAGATATTGACATGGAGTAGGATACCACTGGCAGTGGTTATCAGTTATCTGTATAACTGATTGTGTGTGCAAAGGAGACTAGCATTCTTATATGGTCAGTAGGGGGTTGGAAAAATGGACTTGTTTGCATATGAGTTAAAACTTAGATAGTAAAAGTAAAGGGGCAGAGAGGAAATAAGAAAGATGGAAGATGTGGAGAAGGGGAGAAAGGGAGTGAAGTGTGAGGGCTGCAAGTAAACAAAGCACTACTGTATATACATATAGTTCAGTAGTTGTGGAGAAGGGTGCTTTTGTCAGGGATTGCAAAAGAATAGAAAGGTTGAGAGAAATATAAGAAGGAGGTAGAGTAAACTACCAGTAGAATGGTTTGTAAACAAGAACTAGGAAAAGTGAAGAAAAAAGAGAAAAGAAAAGAAAAAGTAAGGAGAAAATTACAATATAAAAGATAAACAAAATAAATCTTTTAAGTTTTTTTTAAGTCAGAATTTCTTCCTTGTTAAGGAGAAGAGTGGATGTCTTCTGTGCTCTGTCAGTTCACTGGATGCTCTTCTCCAATCTTTGATCCTCCGGATTCTGCCTGCAGTTCTCCTGTTGTATTACTCACGTGTGTCCTCAGGGCCCTAGATTTCTCAGGTGTAACCTGGCATAGGTGGGGTAGGTCTGGATTGGGCAGCTGCTGGAGTAAGGTGGGGCAGTTCCAGGTGGGTAAGGGACCAGTTGGGAGTTGGTTGTGGGTTCTCCTAGCATAGCTGGTGGGTTAGAGAACACTCTGGCTTTTGGAGCCTGTGCTTTTGCCTGTTCAGGGAATCCAATGGCTGCTCTGGCTTATCCACAATGAGCTTTTTTTCCCTTTTTTATACCTAGGCCTCCAGTTTAACATTTTGTTTGAGGAGTGAGGGGCGAATATCTCCTGTCACTTGTGTATATGTGTACACTGCTGAGTTGGGTGGCAGGTTAAGGGCTCTAGCTAGTTGACCAGCTCACTTCAGTGCTCTCCTTGCCTTGGAATAGAGATCTGGGTGTTGAACTCTAGCTGGCTAGCCTGCTGGTTTCTCACCCCTCCTTTGGATAGAGATGCTGAACTGAACTGCTTCACTCTGCCCCTGCCAGGGCCAGTCTGGGAGTTTTTAATCAGCTCATTTTGTCAAAGGTTTTCTTGGGGGTCAGATGTTTTTGTTTACACAATGGGCTTGACTGAGCAGCTGCTCTCAGTGGTAATCCTGTTTGTAGTGATAGTCCTGTAGCTTCATCCCCTCCCCTGTTGGTCTGGGTCCAGGCCTGAAAGTCTTTAATCAGCCCACTTAGCCAAAGGTTTTCTTGGGGGTCAGATGTACTTGTTTCTGCATGTTGAGCTGGCCTGTTTGGTGACCCTCAGGACTGAAACTGGTTTGCCGACCTGGTTGGTTTCTGTGTCAGTATTTCTGGTCTGGACACTGGTGCACAGGCACTGGTCAGCTCTTGTGTAGTGGCCCTGGCAAGGCTTGCTGATTGGCTCTTGTACTCCATGCAGTTGTTTTTGTTCACAGGGTAGCCTTTGTGAGTGGCTCTTGCGGGAAGCAATTCAGGTCTGCGCAGAAAAAAAAGGCCAACAAAACTCAGGCAGGGAGGGGTGCGGAATGGCTGCTCTGGCCATGCCCATACACCCATGGCAGATTTGTACTTTTAGAGGTTTTGTTAGAGATTGGTGTCTCTAGCTACTATCTGTTCTTATACTGGCACCCTCTTTTTTTATTGTTTTATTATTCATATGTGCATACAAGGCTTGGGTCATTGCTCCCCCTGCCCCCACCCCCTCCCTTGCCACCCACTCCACCCCCTCCCTCTCCCCCCCTCAATACCCAGCAGAAACTATTTTGCCCTTATCTCTAATTTTGTTGTAGAGAGAGTATAAGCAATAATAGGAAGGAACAAGGGTTTTTGCTGGTTGAGATAAGGATAGCTATACAGGGAGTTGACTCACATTGATTTCCTGTGCGTGTGTGTTACCTTCTAGGTTAATTCTTTTTGATCTCACCTTTTCTCTAGTTCCTGGTCCCCTTCTCCTATTGGCCTCAGTTGCTTTTAAGGTATCTGCTTTAGTTTCTCTGCATTAAGGGCAACAAATGCTAGCTAGTTTTTTAGGTGTCTTACCTATCCTAACCCCTCCCCTGTGTGCTCTCGCTTTTATCATGTGCTACAAAGTCCAATCCCCTTGTTGTGTTTGCCCTTGATCTAATGTCCACATATGAGGGAGAACATACGATTTTTGGTCTTTTGGGCCAGGCTAACCTCACTCAGAATGATGTTCTCCAATTCCATCCATTTACCAGCAAATGATAACATTTCGTTCTTCTTCATGGCTGCATAAAATTCCATTGTGTATAGATACCACATTTTCTTAATCCATTCATCAGTGGTGGGGCATCTTGGCTGTTTCCATAACTTGGCTATTGTGAATAGTGGCACCCTCTTTTTTAATATACTAATTTGCCCACTTCTCTTTGCAGCCTTTTACCTGAGGTTTCATTTCAGATTTCTGGAGACACAGGGAAATGGTGCCTGCCAGCCTTCCTTGTGATTTTATTTTGAATGGCCTGACAATTCTTAAGTGGAGACTCCATGGGAAGTGAAGCTTTCTCTCCCTGCAGGCTACAGTGAGTGGAAAGCAAGGCTCTGGAAGCTGCAACTGCCCATAAATCCCCAGAACTGAGGAAGCAGAAGCCACAGACAGTGTCAACTGGAGACTTGTGGGACGGGAAGCATGTGTGTTTGCCCACATGTCTGGGTGTGTGTTTTCTTTCAGCCTCCCTCTGGCTGCAACAGCTTCTTCAGAGAAGAACTTGTGCAAACTCTGTCCTTTCCTTTGCTTTCCTGGCTCACCTGAGAATTCTCTTGGGAAAGCATTTCTTTTAAAATTTGGAAAAGCCAGTTTTCATTCTTGCTCCCACAAGTGAAAGGCTGTTGTCCTCACCACATGGGTACCTGGGACACTGAGAAGGTCCATGATGGGGATGATTGACTACACTTTGTCACCTGCCTGAGGATGGTGCTTGATGCTCCTCGACTACCATGACTGGGAAAGTCCTGGGTTCCCAGCTGCAGCCCTGCATAACTGGGCTTAAGCCTGTAACCTCTGGCTGCAGCATGGTGGTGGGGTTTACTCCAAGGCAGCACAGGGAGTCCCAGTCCCCAGGTTCTGCTACAGTCCCAGATGGCAGACAGGGTGAATGCCCATCCCTGAGAGGAGAGGCAATGACCAGAGCCTTTTGTCTTGCACACTCCACCATCATGATTTTCTGCCACCATGACCCACGGGGCCCTGGCAAGTCTCGGGGTCCACAGTAGATTCAGGGAGGCATTTGTATTACCTCCCTCTTCTCCAACAGGAGAGGCTGCAAGGTCAGACACAGTTTGGCTTTCCTCCTTAACCTTCTCATGAAGAGGGAACAGAAGGCAGCATGGATAGGATGACATCCATTCCACAAGGACCCCTGTCTGCTGTCTAAAGAAGAGAAAGCCCTAGGAAGGCCACTGCAAGTCCCCACTGTCCATGCTAAAGTCCTAGCCCCTCCTCCATGGCATAAGGCTGTAGCCTTGGGCCAGCAGGAATTCTTGGCTGTTCTATAGAGTCACCTGGGCCTCTGGGGGCAGGTGAGCCACACCCGTCCTGAGTCTCACACTAATGCCCAGTGCTGCTCCATGCTGGACCAAGATGCCTTTTTAGTTACTTTTCCATTTTGGAGGCTAATGACCTCAACTTTCCCATCCACATCCCTATCACCTGCATCCCTGGGCAGATCCCAGGTTCCAGGACGGAACCTGCCTTGCCTCACAAGAGCTGGGTGCAACTCTTGAATCAGGTGGGTGTGGCAGCTCCACCCCCACCTAGGGCTTCAGGGCCTATGGTGGACTGATCGTGCTGGAAGTGCTTCTTGCCATTTGGAGTGTTAGGGTTTGGATACAAAGTGTCCCCTAAGAGCTCATATGTTGAGGTCTTGGTCCCCAATGCGGCAGTTCATGAAGGCTCTGACCTCATTAGTGGATTAATCCCCTGATGGATTCACAGTTGAAAGGACCACTGGGAGGTGGTGGAAACTTTGGAGGTGGATCTGTCTGGAGGAAGTACATCTTTGGGAACTGTATCTTGTCCCTTCCCCTGCCTTCTCCTTCCATGAGGTAAGTAGCTTTGCTCCACCATGTGCCCTTTCCACTATAATGAATCCTCACCAGAAGAAACAAAAGAGCCAAGTGACCATGGATTGAAATCCCTGAAGCAAAATAAATCTTTCCTCCTGTGTTTTTCTTGATTATTTTGTCACAGCAACAGAAATCCTACAAATACAGGGGTTCTTGCTGGGGCGGGGGATACCTAGTGAGCACAGGGAGGGCTGGAGGGTCTCCTCCAGGTGGAGGTCTTAACCCCTGCAGAGAGCCTCTTGGGCCCATGAGAGCCGGGTCTGACCCAGGTGCAGCAGGTGACTAGCTGACAGGGTGACGCACTACGAGAAGTAGTGAAGTTGTTGAGTCTTCTGAGGGCAGATGCTGTGCACGGCTGGCTGTACCCTGCTGACTGGGTTATAGCAAGGGTGAGGCTGGCAAGTCAGTGCCCGAGGCAGGGCAGATGTGAGGTGATGCTGGTGCAGGCCTCGGGCCTCCACTGGCAGGAGAGGAGGTGGGGTATTAGAGGGGCAAGGCCACCTGAGCTGCCCAGCCCAGTGGGTGCTTCAGAGAGGAGGTGGGCACACCTTTCTCTGTGCGACCCTGCACTTGAGCCCCCGCTGGCAGCATGCACTTCTTGGAAGAGCAACATCACTTCAAGGGCAGAGCCTTCAGTGCCTGCAGTCCTTGGAATGAGGCTTTCAGTGCCAGTGAGTGTGAACCTGGAAGAAAGCCGCCCTGCCCCCATTGTTGACATCTGCGCTGGAAGGCGATATGGTGAGAGCAAATGAGGGGCACTGATGAAAGATTTAAACAAAGAAAGGGCGGTGAATCCCCAGCCCATGTCCTCAGTGAGGGGAGTCCCGGGTCAGTATCTTGACAAGCAGACCCCAGCGTGGCCTAGTCCCTCGCCCCAGGCACGGCCACGTTGAACAGTTGTACAGGCAGAGCAGAGTGTGGTGCAGCTGTCTGGTTTGCCAACACAGCTTGTTGTCTCATTCACGTGTCAATTATAAATGCCACCTGAGTCTCTTGACATATGCACAGCAGTGGGTTCTTCTGTAGCGGTGTGGCAGGACAGCACCTGCTTGTGGAGACTCTTTTTCTCCCTGATTGTCACAAGATTAGCCCTCAAAGTCCCCTCTGAATCACCGCCAGCCTGCAGATGGGCTTCAAAATCAGCTTCCGGAGCGGCGTCATGGGCCAGTGCTAAGCGTGCTCAGAGATGGGCTCTGTAGGTTTGCTGCACTTTCTTCAAGGCCAGAAGGACGGGTGGCTTTTGATACATGCTTCAAAAATAAAATTGAGTGGACTTTTTGTGGGACAATCCACAATGTGGGATATGCCTTCTTCCTTTGATTGTGGCTCAATGACAGGCGCCCTTGGCTCTCGTTGGAAAGCACAGGAATTTTTAACAAACCTTTTGTTGTTAGGGAACGCGGAAGACATTTGCCGGTTCTGCGTCAAGCACCTGCAGCTCTGAGCAGGGCATTGTGCTGCTCACAGTGCCAGCTCAAGTCAAGTGCTTTTAGTTTTATTTTTAACTGGAAGGTCCAACCTCAGTGGTTGGGGGCCAGGACCAGGAGGCTGGGTCCATCCAGAGGAAGACATCTTTATGTTTAAATGAGGAAAGATTTCAGAGTCCAGCTGTCAATGGCTTCTCTGGTGCGCTCCTGAACTTGCCTACCGATGAGACCACATCTGGTGAGATGAGGCCATGTCCAGCCACAAAACATCCCTCCTCACCCCGGTGACTCCTGCTGGGCCGGTGGAGCCAGGTCAGAGCCGGCTTCTGGCCCACAGGACGGACCCATGCTGGAGCTGACCAGTGGCCTTGAAGGATGTTCATGGGATCTGTGACAGAAACTGCAACATCACGGATTGTGGGGTGGCTCTGTGGCCCCTGCAAGGATGTCTCCAGTGTTACTCGAAGACCCCAATACAAGGGACCCAACTCCACCTCTCTGTGGAAGCCTTCACTCTGTGCATTGCCAGTGTCTGTGTTTGCAACAAAGAGTAGCTCAAGTTAGGCCCCATGAATCTTTGGCCCTCTGCATCAGTTGCCAGGGGTCTGGTGTTCTAAACCGCTGTAGCCTAAGGCACAAGAGCAGCTTCTGCTGTCCAGCATCTAACTCAGGCCCCACCTGACTCTGGTTTTAGTCCAGTTCAACATTGTCATGAAATCTTCATTGCAGGAGAAAATGGCAAATCTAGGCTTTCTAATATTTTATTTAGGATGTTTAATTATTCACTAAGCCCTGAACCTCCAGAGACACCAAGCTGCCTGTGCAGCTGGGTGGCCCTGTGTGTCTGTCACCATCCATGGGGGCCATGAGGGTGGGAACCTTCAATCTATGCTTCAGGCAGTCTGGGTTTCTACCCCTGCCCAGGGGCTGATGCCCAGAGCCACCCTCAGGCAAGAAAGGAGGGAACCAGGCAGCTCCATCTCTCAGCTTCTGATTCAGAAACACAACTCTTACATGGCTTACAAGGTACCTGCTCTACTTCTTATGGACTCACTTTTCAAAGTCAGTCATGTTCAGTGAAGTCGGAATTGATCCTAAAATGGAGCCTTAGGGTCTTACCCGCACTCATCCATTCAGTACCTGCACACCTGCAGGGCCCTTGTGGGCAATCTGTCGGGCAGATTGCTGTCCCTTTGTACCCACCATGGGTGACCAGGTCTCCTTAGCTGCCTGATCACCCCTCTTTAGGGAATAGGGGGCTGCTCTTTTCCAAAATTTTCTCTCCATCCACTTCATCTGTATCTTGTGGGAACAGCTGGCCTGGCACTCCCAGGCTCCAGAAGCTTCACAATCTTCAGAAAAGAAGTCAGTAATAAGAAAACAGGCATTTGTTCCAATTCCCTCAGGAAAAGTCAAACAGTAAGGTGAGGCACTTCAGGTTAAAAGGACCACACAGTCCCCTGGATTGGGGGGCCCTGAATCCAAGAGTCAGGTAAGTAGCAGACACAGACTCAAATCCCCAAACCCCTGGCCTCTCAGGGACATTCCCACCATGGCCCAGCTCTCCCTACAGCTTAGCCAGTCCCTGGTCAACCAGATATCTCCCCTAGGCAACCTGGACCTTGTCCTTGGGGGTGGCTCCAGAATCTGCCTGTTGTATTCTGAATGAATGAATTATAGCAAGGAGTCTCACACTTCCAAGAGGCCTCCACCAGAGCAAGGTCACCTACTTCCCACCTCCCTCTTCTCACCAGAGCAGCCTACCTGTCTCATGGGATCAGCCCCTTGAGAATCACCATTAACCCACCTACCTACTGATTCATCTTACCTGCACCTGCTAACTGTCCATCCTTCTCCCATCCACTCATCTGCTATTCGTTTGTCTACCCATTCATCATCTTGGAATTGTGGTCACCATCCATCATTGATTTATCCATCCCTTCATCCTGCTGTTCATTCAACAGACAAACTGAGCACCTTCTGAGCACCTTGCACCAGGAGGCACTGAGAAAAAGTAGGCACAGCTCCTGGGCTCCAGGAGTGGCAGGGATAACGAACTGCTCTTTTTTTGCCACTGACAAAAGGCAATGTAGGAGAACATACCGCAATAGAGAAGATTTGTCTAGGGGCGGGGATGGGGCAGGGAGAGCAGGCAGAGGCCCCT
This sequence comes from Castor canadensis, assembly GCF_047511655.1. Lineage (NCBI taxonomy): Eukaryota > Metazoa > Chordata > Mammalia > Rodentia > Castoridae > Castor > Castor canadensis. The sequence goes on from NC_133392.1 coordinate 715,011, forward strand.
GGGGAAGTCACTGGGCTGGTCCCACATCTAGAGGACACTGGGCAGGTTGACTCTGTAATGAGTGCTTAGCTTGACTACTGGTCAGTCAGTAATAAGGGAAATAAGACCCAAAACACCTGGAAGTAACTTTTCAAATGGCAAATTGGACATCACCCTAAAAGACTTTTAGACTCTATTGTCTCCCGTGCAAGCAGGAGTGGGTGGCCCTTGACCCCTGACTGACATTGTCCTCAGTGGCCACAGGTTTCCCTGTTCCCACAGTCTTGGGGAATGGAGGATGTTGTTCTGTAGCTGGAGCCTTGAGCAGAGCTGAGGCCCAAGAGTGCTGGTCTGGATTGTTTGGGCAGAAGAAGTCAGGTGAAGACACTGTGATGCAGACTCAAAATCAGATGCCCACCAAGATTCTGTCTGGGTTCCCTCTGGACACTGTCCAGACCTGAACTTTGTCACCAAGTGTTGCCTAAAGCCTGATGGAGGGTGTTACCATGTCCCATACTCACCAAAACCAGACCAGAGGTGGACAGGAACGATGGGCAGGAGTGATGGCCATTCAGTGATGTTTAGATTATTTCATAGCAAAGTTTTAGACGGTGATTTTTGCTCTCTATAGACAAAGAAGAAATTCAAGTTCCAGACATGGTAAATGTTCAAATCCCAAGAGAAAAATCAGCTTAAAACCATGAAGTAGGACTGAGGGAATGACTCAAGTGGTAGAGCACCTGCCTAGCAAGTTCAGAGTTCAAATTCCAGTATCACCATGAAAAAAACCCACAGCCACTAAGAAGCAGGAAGTGCTTCACCTGGTCCCTGGGAAAGTGATGATACTCTTAGTAGTGTCTGTGGATGGCGATGGTCTTGATGGCCTGAGGTGGCTGGCAATGGAAAGGCAAGGGACCCTGGTCCAACCTCCAGGTAGCAAACACCAATGCCCACAGCCATGTCAATCCAAACTGACTGTTCACTTCTGAAAAGTCAGGGGATTCCAAACCAAAAATATCACCTGTGAAGCCTCCAACCCCAGAAAACCCTGCAAGGGAAGCCATTATTTTATTGAGGGAAACCATGGCTTCTGGCTGTTCTGGAGGACAACGAGTTAGTGAGAGGCCAGGCCATTCCACCTCCTGGTTGCCCTGGCTCAGCCCTGAGTTTGGAGCAGACCTGTTGTTACCAGGCTGAGTGGTCTAAGAAGACCAGTCCAGAAGATCTGAAGTTCTTATGTCACCCGAACAGAGAACTGGACAGAGAAACAAATTGCAAAACTTTATTGAAAGAAAAGAAAGAAAAAGTAAGAGGAAGAATCACAAGAGAAAACGTGTTGAACCCCGCTAGGTGGCACAGAAGCATGGATTTCTTTGTTTAAGTTCAATTTAAATGTAAAGTTGTAAGGTGGGAAAATCTGGGCAGTCCTCAGGGACAGGCTAGGAGGGCTGGCAGACATCATAGCCTTAGCACATAACAAGGGGTGTCCTATGCATGAACTTATGCTAATTTTTGCCCTTTAATTGTGTTATGAGATGTGACCAATCTTCGTGAGGTCTTAAGTAAGAGGAGTTGGCCTGGGAGGTCAAACTGGGAGCAGACCCAAAGGCACCTCTTTTGGACATTATCTCGACAACTGAGAGTGGATTTATTGCTGTAGAGATGGCTCGGGCTTTGTGCCTGTTCATTTAAGAGAAAGGCGGGGGCTACCTCTTGGGTTATTTCCCTTTGCTGCCTCTTTAGGGCAGCCCCAGAATGACTATGAAAAACGGTCTTCCCGAGAGTCAGGGATGCAAGGGAGCCACAGTGTCTCCATAGGTTTTCCATTTCTGTCACTGCCCTGAGACTTTTAGTCCTGGAGAGGGAAGAAGAGGTGCCTTTGTCTCAGCGGTGGATCTGCACACTCAGCAGCCCAGGGACAAGGGACAGCGTCCACTCCCTCGCCTCACTTTCTGCCTCACTGTGACCTGGACAGAGTAGGTCCTCATATGAGTCCATTTGGGAGCTTGGGTGATGGCTGAGGCTGGTTCAGAGCAGCTGCTCTGCCACCCCAGATCTGATGACTTGACATCAGATCAAGTCAGATCTATGACCTATGACACATGTGCCTGGGCACTCAGGGCCAGCCTGCATCTGGGAGGGCTATATGTGTTTGAGGTGTGTCTATTGGTTGCGGCATCAGAGGTGCTGCTTGGGTTTTCTCTTCCTGTCCTCATGTGACTTTTGACTGACTTCTATTTTGGTCAAGAAGCATGGCAGATGGCCACGCCAGACCTTCCTGTGGGTGAAGGTCTTTTAAAACTCCAACAGAACCATTCTCAGATGTGAATGGTGCTGACTTTGGTGCCCAGTGAAGTCTGGACTAGCCACTTGGCAGCAGCCTCTGTCCTCTCCTCTGAGGTCCACAGAGGTCAAATGCCATTTATGAAGGTGCCTGACTCAGGCAGGACCTCAAGGAGCTGGAAGCTGCACTTGGACAACTATCTCGCCTCTTTCAAGACCAAAATCTCTATTTGGCTTGGAAGTTGAAGGGTTTTTGGGAATTGCCATCCCCCACCCCCCACCAAATTCTTTCACACAAATTGCCCTTGACTGGGGGCAGCCAGTCTTCTGACGGTGCCTGGTTTTCGAGGAGCCGTCCCCCATGCCGGTGTGTCTCCCCGCTGAAGTCATTTGCCAAGTTTATAATTCAGATCTTTTTAGCTGCAAGACACCCAAGGTCACCCAAGTGACAGTTGGGTTTCTGAATTCATAGGTAATGATTGAAAACTTAATTCTGCAGTCATCAGTTTTTGTTGGGAGCCTTGAATCAACACCTGAAGCACTCAGGTGCTATAAACTCTGAGCAGTTTAGAGTCCATTTACCCTGGAGCTCGGCTATGGAAGCCACAAGCCTCTGACCCCTGTGACCACCAGGCTTTTAAGAGGCTCCAGTAAAGCATTTGCAGTAAAAGCAGATATAGTACCACTTGTGTCGAATTTTGGACTTGGGCTCTGCCTGAGCCAGGCTCTTTTCTCTTGGCAAGGCGGCAGGGCTGGAGATGAGGGTTGGTGCCTCTCCCAAGGTAGAAAGCAGCCATCTCTCCACGTCTCCTGACCACAGGCCAGGAGAGAGTCATGCACTTTAAAGGGTGGAAAATGTCATTAAAGTGGGAGATTTCCGCTCAATTCAGAGACGAGCTCAGAGCTGAAAGGCACATTGCTCTGTGGAGCCCTCAGGAGAACCAAGCCGCAGCCCTGAAAGAGTTGTGGGGACCCCATTGGGCTGGGATCACCCAGTGGGTAGAAACACAGCCTCCTCCTCTCTCTCAGGGCGCCCTGTGGAGCTGCATTCCTTTCATGGCTCCAACACCAGGGCACTAGACACCTTGAGTTGGGACTGCAGAGCTCAGCTGGCCCCAAAGGGAGCCACCAGATCTTAGGCAGCTCTTTCCAGGTATTCTGACCTGAGATGCCTCTGCTCTTGGCTGAGCTTTCAGGTGGGCAGCAGACCTTTCCTTAATCTGGAACCCAAGAAAAGATAAAATACCACCCTTCCCATGTGACCAAGCAGGACTGCAAATGGGCACAGACTCCAGTTCTGGCTTTCTTGTCTACTTTTTGGTGGCAGTAAAAAGGGCTCTGGTCTGGGTGGAAATGTGAGGCTCTGGGACAGCGTCAGACCTTCCACTCACTGTCTCCGGCTGAGGAGGCACCTCCAGACTTTCTGCTGAGTCAGCCGCACCCCCAGGCATGACTTTCCAGAGCCTTGTCTGCACACGTGCTCTTGTCATGCGGTAAGGATGTTCTGCCTCCCTCTGGTCCTTGGAGCTGGTGACGTCTGCACAGCACCGAGTGCCCTCGGCTGGATCACTGGTCACCTCTCTGGTCTCCGTCCCAGCCATCTCCCTTCCCACTGCCATGCATGGGATGGCAGTGTCTGGAATGCAGCATGTACCATGGGGCAGAAGGAGTCTGAATGCCCCTGACAGCCAGTGTGGAAGTCAGCACACTTTAGCTTGCAAGGTGCCAGAAAGGGTGTGTGTTTACGGAGGGCGGGCGGGAGAGGCACACTCACCGCATGGGGGCAGGAACATGTTTGCCTCAGACAAACATTGCTTTTGTGTAAATCTGGAATGTGTGCTTCTCATGTGTTAGAAAGGGCGTCTGTAACAGAACATCTGTCAGTGTGGCACTCCAGCCTCATTGTTCAATAAACTGCTCTGAACAAAGAAGCCACGGAGATTTTGAAGATTTCACAGAAGCAAAATGATATTTTTTCAGGGTAGTAAAATTCTTTTCTTAAACAGATAAAAAAATCCGTTTAAACTCACGGTGAGAGAAATCAGATCCACAGTGTGGACGTGGATGTGGGGGGCTGGCGTTCATAGCTGAGAAGTTTCTCCCTCCTCTCCCGGGGCAGAGCAGTGCGGTTCTCGGCATGTGTGTGTGTTCATCTGTGACTTCGGCATTTAAAACAGACAGATTTGGTGTGAACAAAAGCTGAGGCCATCAGCTCCTGTGGGTCTCCGCTGAGCCTAGGGGAGGCTGGTGGATGTCATGACACACACCTGCCAGGCTGTCATGGGCATCAACACCATTCTCCTGAGAAGATGTGGTCAGGCCCCAGGGCCTTCTGAGTCCACTGGGAGAGGAGCCTGGGCAGGTGACACCCAGTGGCCCCCAAGCTGGCCATGTTCCTCGGCTCTGAAGACCACTGTTACCTGGCTGAGTGGTTAAGAAGACACCAGTCCAGAGATCCTGAGTTCTTGTGTCACTGAACAGAGACCTGGATCAAGACACAAATTGCAGAAACAGTAGCAAAACTTTATTGAAAGGAAAGGAAAGAAAGAGTAAGAAGGAGCACTGCAAGGGAAGTGGTGAGCTCTGCCAGGTGGCCCAGAAGCATTGATTTCCTTGTTTAAGTCCAATTTATAAGTTGTAAGGTGGGAAAAATCTTGCCAGTCCTTAAGGAGGCGCTCGGGTGGCTGGCAGGTGTACTTAACACAGCCTTATCACACAACAAGGGGTATCCTGGGCAGATGCTTATGCTAAATTTTGGCTTTTAATTTTATGCATGAGACACGACCAATATTCACGAGGTTCTAAGTAAGAGGAATTGGCCTGGGAGGTAAAATTGTGGACAGGCCTTTTTTTTTTTTTTTTTTAACCAGCAGGGCAGACCTAAAGGTGCTGCTTTAGGCTATCTGGAAACGATGTTTGTGACCACCAGGGTATTTACAACTTAGAGGGGACTTATTGCTGTAGAGATGGCTGAGGGCCGTGCTGGGGGAGTGGGATATCGGTTTGTTTATAAGAGGTCCTATGGTGGATTATTTCCCTTTGCTAGCCTGCCTCACCACCACTGCCAAAGATGAATGTCCCTAGGGTCTGGGGGCTTCATCTGGCCTGTGTCCTCTTACTGAGTCCCCTCCCAACCTCCAGGTGACAAGGCAGTAATTATGGATGTGGGGTGCTGTCGGTGACTCCCTAGCCTTATCAGTGTCCTTCAGTGCCCCTTGTGGTACCAGCACACATGTGTTGGAGCCCAGTGGGCTTTGTGGGCTCCAGAGCCCAGAGTTACTCCAGGCCAGTGCCCGGTGTGGGGAGGAATCAGCCCAGGGCTCTGTGGGCTCAGCTCAGAGGGGGAGACTCACAGGGTCCTGGTGGTCCAGTGGGACATGAGGTCTGTGAAATGAGGTGGCATAGGACAAATAGGCCCACGTACCAGCTGTGACTCCTTGTCACTGGCTCTGAGAGCTGCTGGTGCCTCAGTCACAGCTGAACTTCTGTGCAGCCTGCATTTCTGGCTAAGACCCTGCAAACTGTCTTTCAAGAAGGGAGCTTTAGGCCTTGTCAATGATGTGTGAGCGTGGAGACCTGAAACACTAAGCAGAAAATGAGTACAACGTTCACCCTTGGCCGTCTTCTGGGGACAGTCATGTCCCTAGGGAGCTATCTTTGGAAGTGACAGGTCTGTGGCCACAGCAGTGTTCTCAGGCCTCCCTGAGTCTTGGGAGGACCAAGAGGACGGGACCATGAGCCCCACCAACGTGGGGTGCAAGAGCTCAGCTGGGGGCAGTTACACAGCAGGGGCACTATTTTTAACTCTCTTCCTGTTATCTTGATGGAGTGCTTTGTTTGCAAATGATCATCAGTGCAGGGCTTGGAGACCCTCTTCATTGATTAGGTAATTACAGGATGTCCGGATGCGGGCATCTTTCTTAGCAGAAGTGGCTGGGATACAGCGGTGCTGTCCTCCCAGGCTCAGGCTCGCCCTGGGAAGCAGCCCTGTCTGGAGGCCCAGCAAAGGCTGGAAATGTGTTTGCTCTCAGAATCTCTCAGTTTAGGATTCTGAAACTTCCCTCCTATGTGACTGCCTGTTCAGACAGTCCTGGGACTCTGTGGGCTGTGCGCATTTGTTGCTGTTGTTGGATTTTTTTTTTTAAGTCCTTATTTGCTTGGTCAGCACAACGCACTGTGGGTTTTGGAGCATCTTCCTCCCCGAGAATGAACAGTGAGTTCTGAGCTTCTGACCTGGCCATACTGCTGTACAGAGGGCTTGGCTCCTGTGCGGGTTCAAGGTTTTCACACTTCCTGATGGTGCGAGGCCTGCAGAGGACCCAGAGCTCTGTGGGCACCGATGCAGGCCCTGGCCCATGCAGCATGGATGGCTGGAGATTGGGAGTGTTGCTTGTTCTTTTAAATAACGGTCTCTGATCTTTATGACAGGAACTCACACTAAGTAGAAACATCTGAACAACGCAGACAAACCTCCTGAAGAGAGTGCTCCGACCTATCTCCGTCCTGGCACTGCTCGCCGATTGGCTTCCGTTCCCTGGTTTCTGTGTACACGTGCAGGCCAGGCCCTTGAAGGAACATGTGCTGGCTGGTCTTCCACCTGCCCCTCACCTTGGGTTCACGCAGACTTTGCAGGAGTCTCCTACCTGCCAAGCATGTGTGAGGGGCTGGGAATGGGGCCAGAGGGAGGTGACAACTCACACCTAAGTGTTCATAGTGAGGGGAAGTACCCAACATGGCGGGATCAGAGCTTAGTCAGTGCTGAGTGCCTACTTGATGCTGGCTGTATGCAGGACAAGAGCAGCATTCCTGGTAGTCTGTGGGCTCACAGCACAGCACAGAGCAAGACATGACCCTCCATGGACAACGAGGATGGGTGCCTCCTGGGTCAGGGTCTCCTGAGCACGGCACAGCAGAACGAGTCATAGCTCACAGAACTGGGGGGTTTTACTTGCTAGCTTCCCCAAACTTTCTGCACCTCCATTTCTGTGGACTTGCTTCTCCTGGACAGCTCATGTGAATGGAGTCACACACATGTGGCCTTTGTGTCTGGCTTCTTTTGTTGGGCATACTTTTGAGATAGCTCCATGTTGCGGCATGTGTCAGTGCTTTGCTTATTTTTAACAGTAGTAATATTCTCTTGTAGGAATTGCCATGTTTCGTTTATCCTGTGTCAGTCGTGGTTGCTTGAGCTGTGTCCCCCTTTGCCCATAGTGAATGGTGCTGCTGTGTGTGTCTGGCCTTGGGTTGAGAGCCTGTTTCAACCCAAGGGATAGGGTAGGGACCCAGGAAGGGATTTGCTGGCTCCCATGGTGACTCTAGGAGGGGGTCAGCCCTAAGCCTGGAAAGAAGTGTTCTCCGAGGCCTCCATCAGCCTCACGCAAGCCCCCACTGTTCCCAGTCTTGAGGGATTCAGTTCCATTCTGAGAAAAGACACTTTCATCTTCATGGTGCTCTTGAAACAGGTCCCAGGCAGCCAGGGTTAGGGCGGCTGAGGTCAATGGCAGAAGGCATTTCTCTGTCTTGTTCCTCTGCCAGCTGGCTGGGTCTGGGAAGGGGTCATTAAAGAAGAGCACTGTGCCTTGGGTCCCACAAATGTGGCTTATGGTGGTGATGGGGAGGCTTGCCAGGACTGGGGGATGGGGAAGAGCCGCTTGGATGCCTGGTCACATCATTGCAGGTCTGGGGCAGGGCAGAAATGAGCCCAGGGCTCTCACAGGCCTGCATGCTGGGAAGTCCCCCCTCCTTTGCCCTCTGTGTGGGGATGGAGGTGTATCAAAATCTTTGGACTGGCCCCCCTGCCCCCAGGTAGAAGTTGCACAAACCTTCTCAGGGACCCCATCTATACATTTCCTGGGAGCTGAGGTCATGTGTCCCAGGTAGGGACACTGACCAAGAACAGAGAGGACCTGATGTGTGCAGAACAGCTTCCTTGCTGGGTGCTATACTCCATATGGCCACATCCAAACCCTGATATTTGAGCAGAGGAGGTAAATAAAGAAAGTCCAGGTAGGAGAGGCTGCAGGGTCCTCAGAGTCAGCAGGTGCGAGATGGTTACTGGCGTGGAAAAGCAAGGCAGGATAGCGTCCTCCTTGGGGCATCTGGGCAGCAATTGCTGAGGTGAGGTGTCTCCTTATCCACGGCCATGCCTAGGGTCTAGGGCCTGAAAGATGTGCACCAAGGACTCTTGGCCTAAAGATTCAGGAGAAGTCTTTGTGAAAGCTGCAAGGAGGACTCAATTCCAGGAGCTCCCACGAGAGACCCTGGGACTGAGGCTCGGTCCCTGTGTCCTGTGAGTCTCCAGGAGACGGTTACCAGTCCACTCTCCAGCCAGTAGCTCCTGGAAGCCCTGCCGCTTCCCAGGTCCTGGGGACCCCAAGCTTTGGCACAGGTCGGGTGGCTGCAGGGAGAGGGGTGACACACTGCCCAACCCAGGATCCGTGGCCACAGTTGCTCATCTGGGACCTCAGGAAGGTCCCTGTTCAGAGTCAGTCGTGGCCTTCAGAGCAGGAAGCTGAGAGTGGTGAACATGACCTGCTGGAAGACCATGGCTAAGGCCACGGGGCGGGAATGGCCATGAAGGGCCTGAGCCGGGTTGCTGCATGGTGAATGTGGCCCAGAAGCCAATAGGCTGCGTGGCCTGGGGAACGCCCATGCTCACGGTCTCAGTGAGGCTTTTAAAAGGAGTCAAGGCAACTCCACAAACCCTGGCCCTAACTCTTGTGGAGACGAGGGCTCGGACACGTGCACTGCTGAAGAGGAGGCTGGGTTTGGAGGCTGCTTTTGGTTTCAGAGTCCTGTGTCTGTGGACAGCCTCTTCCACGAGGCCACCAGTGCCATGTGCTCCTGTGAGAGTCAATGGAGGACATCATCTCTGCACAGGCTCGGGGAAGCTGAGGCCCCTGGGGCAGGCACAAGCCTCTGAAGCAGCTCAGTCTGGTCTGGGAGTGGAGGAGCCAGCTGGCCTGCCTGGGCCTCACCCTGACCTGCCCCATGTCCCCTCTGCCTACAATGCTGCAAAGCCCAGCTGGCCTTACTGGAAGCTTCCATTTATTTATTTAGGGAGTAGTGGGGTTTGAACTTGGGGCCTTGCTCTTGCTAGGCGGGTGCTCTACCCCGTGAGCCAAACCCTACCCCTTGAAGCTTCCTTTTAAGACACAGACTCCACCAACCACATGGTCTTTGCAGGTTGCTCAGCCTCTTTGGCCTCAGTTTCCCCAGTTCATCACACCTGTGGGAAGGCTGATGAGGGCACAGATGCCTAGTGTCAGTGCAGTTGAGAGAAGACAGAAACTTTTTTTTTTTTTCCTCTTCTTTGCATTTTTCCAAAAGAGCAAACCCAAGTACCCTTGTCCTGACTGAAAACTCCTCCCGGCACCCATGTCTTCCAGAATGAGCACTTTTCACCTAGACAGTCTGTATCTGCTCCTGGAGACTGGGCCTTCCTCAGGGCACTCCACGTGCTCCAATGTTACAAGGCAGGACCAGGCTTGAACTCTGCACCTAAAGGGGACTTGCTCGTGTAAACTCACAGGTCCCTCAGGAAATATGCAGTGTTTTAATTAAGGAGAAAAAGGCCCTGCTTGGGCTCCTCAGCAAAACCTCATTAGTGGTGGTGGTGATGACCCAGCGCCAGGTGCTTCCTCCCTCCAGAGCTCCAAGAAAGAGCCTCGTTCTGCGGCCCTCCCTGGAGCTCGCTGGGAATAGAGGCTAATTTGGGGAGTGACAGCCCCGCAGATGCTACTGCACACTGAGGACAAACTGAGCCCACAGCCTGGTCACCAAACTGTGAAAACCCAGCTGGAGGTCAGAACCCTTGAGTTCAATGCTGGAAGGGCCGCCTGGCAGTGGCACTAACCCAGCTTCCTGAGAGGCTGTGAGGTCCTGTTCTTAAACATTTTTCCAACCCCCAAATTCCCACGCTGTGTCCACACGTCTTCCATGATCCAAGGACCCCAAGGCCCATGATGGCACCTGGGAAGCACAGGAGCTTCCCTGAGCCTTCAGATGGATGGCTGGGTTCTTTGGGCAGAGCACACCATAGGTGGCAGCATGAAGGTGGGGTCTGTGCCACAGTGCCTGTCAAGGACAGAGTTGGCAGGGGGTTAGGGGGTAAAATAGTGGGTGTCCAGCTCCACAGCCTCCTCACACCAGCCTTTGAGGCATGGCTGCCAGGTAGGACCTTGACACAAGGACCAGGCCAAGCACTTCTCTCAGACAACACTGGTCTCTGCAGCAGCTCTTAGGGGCCACTCTGCCCAAGTGGCCGTATGCTCAGAATGGATCCTGGCTAGCCTCAACGGGGCGCCGTGCTTGGGGACAGTCCTCAACTGTTGGGTTTCAGCTGCCACAGTGACCACAGTCAGGACCTTTTGGAGGTGTGGCCCTTCAATCCACACAATCCCTGTAGGTTTTGGAGAGGTTGCCTCTTGACCAGGTGCCCACAGGGCTGTGTGCTGAACTGACACTGTGAGACCCACAGGTTCATAAGCAGAAGTGAGCTGCTGAGGTGGTTCCTGTCCTGCCCTGAGGAAGTCTGTGTCCTCTGGGCTGTGGGTGGTGCTCAGAAAACACAGTGCGACCTCTCCATGACTGGCCAACCACACCTCCTAAGTAGACCCACTCTTGAGAACCCGCTGACCCTGGCTCTGTGGGACCCTCAGGGTGACCCCCCACAGTGCCAGGTGCCCAGAGGAATCTGGTGGGGGAGGTCTGTGCAAATGGAGGCTTGAGACATGTGGAGGTGACATACCAAAGTCAAGTGACAGTGACAGTGATGGCAGTCCTGGCAATGGAGGGACTTGGCGCTCATTTGGGATTCTGTCCAGGAGAGAGTGTGTCCTATACTTTCAAAATCACATCATCTCTTCAAAGGATGTATCTTACAGATCATTGTAGACATCGGTGGTCTTGGGGACTGTCTGGTCCCCCCTGCCCACTGGGAGCAACAACCCAGCCCCCAGCCTGAATGCCCAGACCGTGGGGACCCGATCCAAACCCACAGTGATTCTGAGCTACAGAAAGCAGGGCACAGACAGCCAAGGTCTCATCTTGACTGAATTCCCAGGCATCTGACCTTAGGCCGACCATCCTGGACAGAAGGAGCCACGGGGAGAGGAGGGGGAGTTCACAACAGCAGCTGCCCCTCTGGAGTCCACATGGCTCTTGGCCACCTCAGTCCCCTGAAGAGCTGTCCTCCCTGGCCCTGCTGCTGGCCTGGCCTGGAGAGTTCAGGCCATTCTCCTGTGTTCTCGTGAGTTGAGACTTTGTGTCACAGGCATGGAGCTGACGGGCTACTGGCTCTTGTTTTGGAGGCTGTCAGGATAATCTGCTTCACAGCTTGTGGAAGCTTGCTCTAGAATGCTTCAAAAAATCTAGAAAAGTTCCCAATGATTGTCTTTTCTTTTTTCGTGGTACTGGGATTTGAACTCAAGGCCTTGCACTTGCTAAGCAAGCACCCTACCACTAGAGCCACACCCTAGCCCTTTTGGTTTTAGTTGTTATTCCAACAGGGGCTAGTGTGTTTTCCCTGGATGGCCTTGAATTCCATCCTGTCACATGCCTTCCATGTAGCTGTGATTACAAGCATGCCCCACCACACCCAGTTTGTTGGTTATGATAGGATGTCACTAACTTTTTCCCTGGGCTGGCTTCAAACCTCAGTCCTCCCAATCTCCTCCTCTTGCTCCTGAGTAGATGGGATTACAGATGTGCACCATCACAGCTGGCCACACTATTGTGAGGAGGTCTTGCTGCCCAGGGAGCCCAGCCCTACAGGAGGACATACCCAGGGAACACGATGTGCCTGTTTTGGTCACTCTGCAGTCACCAGAAAGACCAACATCTTTGGGTCAAGGGCCATGGTAGGAGGGGCCCAGCCAGGCAGCCTCCCTACCTCTGGCCTTTCCACTGTGCACATTACACACCCTGTAAGCAAGAAGCAGAGTGCCTGAGTTTTCGTTCAGGTTTTGAACTACGCACATGTTCGGCTGAGGAAATGTAATTATAATGTAATTATAAGGAACGGGAAAGGCCGAATCGGAGGGCATGCCGTGCAGGGTGGCACCTCACTTAGCATGCATGACGTCGCCCGGCTGCTGTGCTCCAAGTGTAATTAGCATGAGTGCACCGAGAACTGAAGCTGCTGCTAAATTAAGCCATGCTAGGCGGTGCTGGGCGGAGTTAACCCTCACCTCGCTGGGGGTGGACGCCTGTTCCGACCTCTGGACAGCAAAGCCACGGTGGCAAACACAGAGGTAACCTTTGCCACCCGTGTGTTCTGGAAACCGCAGCCCCTCCTGCAGTTAGACACCATAGCTCCACAACAGGGAAGGAGACGGGGTCATCTTAATAGTAGCCATTCCTGTCCTATGTTACAGACAGCTGTAAACTGGGTACTTGATAGTATGTTATTTGCATCATATACAAACATCCATCTTTTATTAAGTATACGACATAACGGTGTTTTTATCTTTTCTTTTCTTTTTGTGGTCCCGGGGATCGAACCCATGGCCTCCAGTAGGCTGAGCAAATACTCTACCACAAAACTGCACCTCCAGGCCTTTTAGTCTTTTGTTTTTGAGATGGACGTCTCTGCTTCCTCCAGTAGTTGGGGTTGCAGGTATGCACCATCACACCAAGTAGGGGTGTCAGTCTGTCTAGACCGAAGTCCCTCACAGACGAGCCAAACGTGACTTTTGTTCCTGACGTGTGTCTTCCACACGCCGCGTTGCACTCGCCCAGCTTGCGTTACTCTGGACTTCCCCGTGCTCGTGTCCCGTGTTTCCCTGAATTCCTCAGCAATGTGGGCTCACAGGTGGACATCCAGACTCTGCTCTTGTCTTGGTGTTTGCAGAAGACCCTCTGCACAAGGGAGTCCAAAGGCCCCGCCCGGCCTTGGCTCCTTCCCGGCGTGCAATGGGAGGTGAGAAGTGTGGGTGAGGTGTGAAGTGTAGGGGTGAAGTGAGAGGTGGGGTGTGAGGTGAGGCTTGGAGGGACATGTGAGGATGTCGTGAGTTGGGCTCTACTCCCAATCCTTCCAATCTCCTCCTGAGTAGCTAGGATTACAGGTGGGTCAGGGCCCCCAAATGTGCCCCAAAAGGCAGCTGATCTTGGCTGTGGATGTTCACCGATGGTTGGACTCTTCACCCTCCATGGTTGCCAGAGAAATCCCCACTTCTTATGAGCCACCAGCAACACTGCCTCCACTGATCAAGAATGAAGAGAACACAGCCATGATGACCGTGCGCCTTGGGTCCTGTGACAGTGGAGGTGAGGCAGGAGGGCAAGAAGAGCTGCAGTGTCTCTGAGCCAGATGACAAACATCTTGCACCCAACAGAAGCTGAGGCTCAGACTGGTGGGTGCAACCAGGCTCTCAGGTGGCCCAGCACCCACAACTGCAAGGCAGACCATGGTGGCCAACCTGTTGGCCCTTGCGCTGGACATGGGGACCCTCCCTGGACACTGGTCTTCTGGCTTAAGGAACAGGAGCAGCACTTAACTTCTGGAGGTGTACATGCAGCTGAGGCTCATGGTGGCAGCAGAGCTGGGTGGAGGAAGGCTGGCTGAGAGCACATAGCACCTCCGGGGAGGCTGCAGGAGGAGGCCAGTCCTGCACAGAAGCTGAAGGTGCACAGCCCATACACCCACGGCCAGCAGGGAGTCCATTCTCTCTAGCCACCCCACCTGCTGCATCACTGCAGCAGGGAAGAAGGTTGCCTGGAGGCTTCTCTGAGCCCCTCTGCTCTGCCAGGCCTGGGGTCTCGGGTTGTATCTGAGAGGGGAAAGGCTGGTGCTGCAGGGTGACGTTGATCAGGTGACACAGAGCCCTTGCTGCTGTCACCGCTCATGACACACAGGGGATCCTGGTCCTACTGCCAAAGGGTTGAAGGACTTGTCCTGCCATCCCTGGGCCAGGGTCAGCCCTGTGCCCAGAGCAGAGGACCTGAGGGCATTGGGGCTGGCTGTGGTGGCATGGGGGTAATGGTGGGGCTGCTGCCGGGTGCCTAATGCTGGGGGTTGTGTCTCCCCTCCAGCTGTACCCTCAGGAGGTTCCCAGGCCTCCATGGAGGTCCAGACAGCCCAAAGTTCCCCTGCTCTGTCCTGGCCAGGCTTGCTGTGCTCCAGGACATATTCCAGCTTGTCGTGCTGCTCTCCACACAAAAGTGGTTTAGACCTAATTGTCAGAAATGATTCCTAGATCCAGGCTGTTAAAATCCATTAACCATGGAATATCTCAGCCTGTGTCAATACATTTATTCTATTGGCACATTTTAACGGAGTTTTCTTTGTTTTTGCTCCAAGGCAAAATGATCCTTTAAAAACTTCTCTTAAAGGTACTTTGAAAGCAGAGAATTCAAAACGAATCTGGATCAAACCACAGACAAAACAGAGTGTGAACATTCAGGCAGCACTGTGTCCTCTCCGCAAGGACTTTTTATTTTTTGTTGACTGACACCTTAAGGTCCTGCAGGGAAGATGCTGATGGAAACACAACTTCTGGGGCAATTCAAGTAGAATTAACATTCACAGACACCTCAATGTGGAAAGTCCAAGAAACCCACGGGCGGTGGTGGCTCACGCCTGTCATCCTAGCTACTTGGGAGGCTGAGATCAGGAGGATCAAGGTTCCAGGCCAGCCTCAGCAAAAGAAAAAATAAAAGTTTGTGAGACCTCATCTTAACAGAAGGGCTTGGTGGCATATGCTTGTCATCCCAGTGACAGCAGGAGGCACAAAATAGAATTGCAGTCCAGGACAGCCTGTGCAAAAAGGTGAGACCTTATCTCCAAAATAACCAGAGCAAAGAGGTCTGGAGGACCTGCCATGCAAGTGTGAAATCCTGAGTTCAAATCCCAGTGCCCCCCCCCCAAAAAACAAGCAAGGCCCCGAGTCAACTGTGCTGAGCACTAGGCTCTCTGAAGTAAGAGAAGCAGCAGGAATTGTGGAAGTTCACTTAAATCCTAACCTGAGGCTGAGCGACTTCTCTCACACAAAGGGCTTTGCACATGCTGGGCAAGTGTCCCACTACTGAGCTATGTTCCTAGCCGTCATATGAAACTCTTTAAAACAATGGAAAAGGGCAAAATATTTTCATTTTTGTTTGTATTGTGGGATAAATAGCTTCTCCATGAAATCTGCCTGGAGGCACTGGAAGAGCCAGGCTGGACAGGACTTCCTCTGGCTTTGGCTGGACAAAGTTAAAAAGCTGATGGACAAGGAAATGTCACATGGTTGTGACAGGGTAAGATGTTGGCTCAGCAGTGGCCAGCCAGACTGACCAGCTGTGAGCATCAGCAGTGTTCATGAGGCCCTGCTCACTTGCTGCTCTGACCAGAGTCCCTGACGCCCCATGTCATCTCATGGGACGGGATGATGAGTTTCCTTTGGCTTTTGCTGTGCCTGGGATAAGCCTAGTTCTGGTTGGCGGCTCAAGCAAGGACACTGAACTTCTCTTGAAACCAGAGCTTCCAGCCCGTTGCAGCTCGGGTAGGAAGCAAAACTGAGCGGCTCTAAACACTTCCCTATTTTGCCCTGAGGCTGTTTGAAAGAGAAATTTAGGATTCACTCTGTGGGTGAGAAGCTTCCCCAAGGTGCGCTCAGGCCGAATATGCTGGTGTTACTTGGCTGAACTAGGTTATCTTTGGGTTCTAGGATGACATCAAACTCCAGAGGACACAGGCCAGACCCTGGCAGGGGTCCAGTGGAAATTGGTTCCTGGTGGCTGCTCAACCTCTGCTGGGTTAAAACCTCACCATTACAGCTTGATCACAGATGACCGCACAGAGCCGCAGATGGGCATAGTGCACTCTGTACAGTGAGGGGAAGAGGAGGCGGGAGAGGGAGAGGAAGAGAGAGAGAATCTGCAGAAACCACAGAAACCACGAGCCCTGGGAGGCTGACCCAGGAACAAACCATGGGTCCTGGGAGGCAGAGATGTAAGGGACCTGGGAAAGTCGGACAATCCTGAAAGACCAGTGTTCAAGGTTATACCTCCCATTTCCAGCACCGGAACAGAGTAGCCCTCAAGACCCTCTTCTGGAACTGGTGTAAAGAAAGGCACATGGGTCAGCAGGCCAGCACTGCAGACCAGAGGCAAACCTTCAAGGCATTGGCTGGTCCACAGCAGTGTGCAAAGGTGATTCAGGAAATGACGTCTTCTGGTGCCTGTGCTGGGATGGTCCATGTACAGCAGTCTTCCAGCACATGTGTAAGGACCATCAGTCATCCATGTACAGCAAGAGTACTTTGCATAGAATAGCTGAATTTCATCCATCAAAAAGGATCATGCTTGAAACAGAGAGCCCAAGATATAAAACTCTTAGGAGAAAACAGGTCTCACACCAGGTAAAGGCTTTGCAGACACCTGACCACATGCAAGACACCACTTAGAGTGACAAGATCCATCCTGGCTGGAAGCAGCATTTGTAGGTCACATGTCTGGCTAAGGATTGTTTCCAGATCAGACAAGGATGAGAAGAGGTAAACTCAGGTGGACAGGGGCAAAATCCAAACAGGTCTTTCTTCATGAGAGCTGCAAGGAACCCCACTGAGGTTGGTGCGATGCAATGATGTCCTGCTCACCGGCAGCCTGGTGTCCTCATCAAGTTGTCCTGATGGCTATCAAGTCCTCCAACAAATGCCCCACCCATTATTTGCCCTCTTGGAAATCTAACCGAGACCACACAAGGAGGGCTTCATACTTACGGATGGTGAAAGAGAAAGACACTGACAGCTGCTGAGATCACACTCAGGGCAGTTTGGAGGTTTCTTAAAAAGTAAAACATCAGCTTGGCGTCTGCTCTGTCAAGCCCAAGGCAGCCCTACCCACAAAGCTGAAGAGTGGCCACTAGCCAGCAAAGGGACAATCTCTTGATTAGGGGTTTCCATGCTAAGGACGGTTACACAGTATGAGAGGGAAAGAGGTTCTGATATGTCACAGATGAGCCTTGAAAACTCAGTACGTGTGTGGTTTGGTTTAAAAGAAACCTCCAGGACTGGAAATCCCTGAAGATACAGCAGACCAGTGCTGGCTGGGCAGGCTTGGCCATAGGCTGACCATATGTGGAAACAGGGGATCTTCCTGGGATGAAGGTTGCACTCCTCAGGAAATTTACTAAGTCACTGAATTGTACACATAAAAAAAAAACCATTCCCCAGCAAACTCTTTGAACCAGTTTCAAAGAAGGGAGGAGCAGACTTTGGGGTGTGAGTGAGGAGTCAGGTTGTTCCAATGCTGAGTGCCGGGGGTCTCGGGTGGGGGGGGAGAGGTCCCCGTTTTTTTCTCTCCTGTCTTGACCTGCTTTGGCCTTGTGTCAAGGGACAGTGTGGACGGCCAGGGAACATGGGAGGAACATGCAGCAGAGGGAGGAAGTCCTCAGCTCTTCCTCCTCATTGGTAGGTAGTGTTTGTTCGATTGAAAAGTTGGGGTGTGAGTGTGAGAGAGAGAGATATAGAGACAGACAGACAGAAGCAGAAGGACAGAGAGATGAAGACAGAAAGACGGGGACAGTGAGAGAGAATGACAAATAAACACCCCCTCCCCAACCTACCTACGCCGAGGGAAGAAGCCAGACACAAAGGCCGGGAGCTGGAGGAGGCCACTGACGTGAGGAGTGACAAGTCCACAGACATAGGAAGCAGACTAGTGGTCACCACGGCCTTGGGAGGGGTGAGCAATGGGGTGACTGCCCATGGGTGGGGGCTCCTAGAATAAGACAGCAAGACAGCATTGTGTATGGACCGAAGACAGCTGAACTGGGCACTATAGAGTGGTTGGTTCCAGACGGCGTGGATTCTACCTGAATTAAAACCAGACCCACGTCAGTCTGTTTCTGGGCTCTGAGGTCCCTCCCATCTGTCACCTGTCCATCGCTGCTGGTGCCACTGCCTGCATGAGGCCTGCGGTGGGGAGGTCCACACCTCCCGGGGTGGACACCCAGCATTGTAGCCCCTAGTGTGGACAGCGTCCTGATGGTGAGGGTGAGGGTCAGCACTGGGACCCTGAGTGTCTAGGCATGAGCACAGCCAGCTCTCAATGGGTGGCAGGGTCCCCTTTATGTCCCTAGGGTCTGACTCTGCACCCCAGCCTCCAGTGTTGTTCCAAGAGGTTCAGATTCCCTCCCCTGCCCTGTGTCCTCTCCTCATCCTGGGTGGTCTGAAATTCACACCCGGAGTGGGGCAGCTATGTCCCTTTGGGTCCATTTTATAGGGTATGCAGGCGACTGGGCCTGTGGTGGGGCTGGACGCCTGTTGTTCAACAGTCATCTCCGTTTCCTTTCTGTGTCATCTTGTTATGAAACTTCTAGATGTGGCCTCTAATTTTGGCCCTGCTTTCCACCTCTCTCTGACTTGGTTTTCACGTCAGGGAAACCCATCAGTCCTTATGGTCGTCCTTGGTTTGTTGTTCCGTCAATCCCTTTCTATAGCAATAGATGTGTTTTGACTCATTGTGGGCGGCATTCTGTTCTTGTTTCATGAATACAGAATTGTCTTTTAATCTTAGAATAGTTTTGAAAGGTTTCTGTTTACTGCACTGGGTCTGGAAGCAGACCTCAGGGTGAATCTTTTCAGGCAGGTGCCATTCACAGGTTTGCTCCTCCCTGACTCTGAGGTTTCAGAGCAAGATCTTTTCTCCTTCAGGTTAGTTCTGTGCACAGTAATTGCAGCCAAATTTTTCCCCGAGCCTGACTATGCATCCTCCATTCCTTTCAGGTGTGTGAAGGAACTATCAGTTCCTGGTTCTGGCTAGGAGCCTGTTTGCAGAGGGCTTGGCAGGGCAGCAGCAGTGCAGCCACGGACACCAGCAAATGTGCGTCCTCATGGGTTATTCAGCCTGTGTATGATGGAGATCCGTCAAAGTGGGTGAGCCTGGGATTTGGAAAGGTGCAGAGCTCAGGTATCTCTGTCTTCCACATCCCATGAGAGGGCCCAGTGCCCACAGCAAGGGTGTGAATTAGGCACAGCTGCTGGGCCCCCCTGGGAATACCCTCCAGAGCCATGGTCTGGGGAGAATCTCAGTTGAACGTAGGTGATGCCTGGTCCACCCTGCAGCTCGAGTGTGGGGGCCGGGGAGGGGGCGCGGCGCTGCAGGTCAGCAAACATCCTGAATGCAGTGGACAGTGAGTTGGGGACCTCTGTAGTGCTACACAGGGCCAGTTCACCAGCCACAGGGCACCCTCCCTTGGGGCCCACGCAGCGGGCACAGGCACAGCATTTGGTGACATGCAGGGTCCTTGCTCAAGCTGCAGGGTGGACCACGCATTGGTGTAGCAGGTATAGCAGGCATGGCAGGTATGTAGGTGCAGGGCCAATGTATCTTCCAAGGCTTAGGCCCCGGGAGCTGCCCCAGGACCTGGCTTTGGAACACAACAGGTGCTTTCCCTTCATATGCTGGATTTTGGGGTGGACATGGTGGACTGAGACGTGCCTGTGGCTCTGTAGGAGGAGCCACCACTGCCACAGTGGCCTCTTGGAGACACTCCCTCCCTGTCTGGCTAGGAACCCAGCCTTTCTTCCCTTTGAGCCACGGTGGATGGTGGGGGAAACCCTCCAGTCAGTGACCTCTGTGCATCTTCCTGATACTCTGGCTGAAGGCCCTGAGGACCACAGCCCCCCGACATGCAGGTCTGGGCTGGGCAGCACCTCCTTCTTGCTGGTGTTTCCTCACAGGCCGTCAGAAGCTGGTCTCGTAAAGCGCCCGGAACCTCAAGTGCTGCTGGGCAACAGAGACGACTCGGACAGCTATGTGTAGAAGAGTCACTTCCGAGGCCACAGTGAGTGACAGAGGTGTGGGGACACTGTGCTTTCTTCAATGTCAGCATTCTTCCTTTTGAAGCTGTGGGGTCTGCGCCTTGTTTCCTTTTTGGTGACAAGCGTTCAGCTGCCCATCTCAGCCCCGTCCGTATTTTGGGAAACCTAACTCCATCCCCCTGTGATTACAAAGTTCTTCAGCCTAATTGCGATTTGCCTGTCTTTGTTTCCTGCTCGCCTTCCTTGTGCTCACAGCATGGTTGGCAGCAAGTACCATGAGTCCGGCCAGTGTCGCCCAACCCCATGCAGGGGCTGCTGGGATCCCTTCTGTCTGATGCTGCTGTTCCAACACGCTTGACCCCTGGGTCAAATTTGCATGAGGTCCCCAGTCTTCTCACTTGGTAGTGGCCCCTAGGCAGAGCTGCAGTGTGGGGTGCACACCTCCCTCTTGCTCTCAGCTCTGCTGGATGTCACTGTGGCCCAGATGGGATCCTCCATTTCACTGCCCCACTGTGGTCTGTGTCCTGGCCTCTGTGTTGACTCACTTGTCTTGGGTTCTGGGCCTTGAGGGTGACTGGTCCAGGTCCTACAAGTCAGGGAAGCCCTGCTGTGTCCTTGGGTCCTACACCTCAGAGCCCATGCAGGACACTGGGCTTCCTCAGTCTCTGACCCTCCACAGGTGAAGGATGGTGACCCCTGCCAGGCAGGTGTGGTGGTACCTTGGCTGTCTGTGGGGCTGGAGACTAAGAGAGGGGCACAGGGGTCAGGAACATCCTGTGTGATTAAGTGCCCTTCTTGGTGACTGAGAAGAGGGGACCTTCTTGGTGACTGTCATCCACGTTTTCCATTTTGACCTGTGCTTAATTCACATACAAGCCACCTTCTACCCTCTGAGTGATTCGGTGCTTTGGTCCAGGTATTCTGTTCTGTCAGATCCTCCCTAATGTTCCCCAGGCCTGAAATGAACCCCACAGCCATGGGTCTCTGCACAGCTGTCCCCAGGGCTGTACAACAGGGCATGAACCCCTCAGGTCCTGAGTACTTCTGGTTGGTGACAAGTAGACTCTGCTCAGCTAGACTGGATGGTGGGGAGGTCATCTTACAATTCAAAAGACAACCTATTTTTAAACTGGTGAGGACATGCCTTGAATAAATTCCTCTACTTTCTTTTTTTGTTGTACAAAATAACAGGTTTCATTATGACATCTCGACACACAGAGTGTAATTTGATCCTATTCAACCCCGCATTACTCCTTCTGGTTCCCCTTCCCCTTTCCCCTACTCCCCTGTTTAGGTTGATGTCTGTCTGTATTTCTGATCTAGATTCTGATATGAGAGAAAACATTTGATATTTGTCTGTCTGAATCTTGCTTATTTCATTTAATATGGTGATCTCTAGTTTTATTCATTTTCCTGCAAAGACATAATTTCATTCTTTTTTACAGCTGAATAATATTCCATTGTGTATATATACCTACTCCCTTTATCCACTCATTGGTTGACAGACATCTAGGCTGATTCCAGGGCTTGGCTATTGTGGACAGTGCTGCAATAAACATGGTGTGCAGGTGTCTAGATTCTTTTGGATATTTGCTCAGGAGTGGTATAGCAGCATCATATTGTAGTTCTATCTAGTTTTTTTGAGGAAAGTCTAGTCTGATTTCCATAGTGACTGCACTAGTTTACATTCCCAGCAATAGAGTGGAAAGTTTCCTTTCTCCCCACATCCTCGCCAGCATTTGTTGTTGTTTGTTTTCTTGATGCTTACCTTTCTAACTGGGGTGAGGAGGAATCTCGGTGTCATTTTGGTCTACTTTCTTCTCAGATGTTGGACTGTAAGACCTTAACCACTGCTGGGATAGGATGGCTAATTAGATCTGTGCAAATGGAGGTCCCACTGTGTCAGCTTCCGACAGAAACTTCCTAGAGCACAGTGACTGCTCAGCCCCAGCACAGCTGTGCTCACGGTGGCTCACGGGCGGGGCCTGGACCAGTCATAGGGTTGGGAACCCTTGGCCCTGTTCCACAGGGGCTGGGTCAGAGTCTTGGGAGGGTGGTGATCTGTGTTCTAAGGAGGCCCTGAGGTTCTGGAGCTCGGTGGAGTGGGAGCCCACCACAGACCAAGAGCAGAAGCCTCGCTCTCAGATGCTCCCACCAGTTAGCGAATGCATGGAGGAAGGCATGGTGGGGGTGGCCTGATGGCCACATGAGCAGCAACCACCAGCCCTGCTACGGCCCACTAGTGGGGAAGATGGCGTGGACAGGTGCAGCATGAGCTGTAGCAGAGGGACAAGTCAGCCACATGGGGCAGGAATCAACTGTGACTCCCTTTCTTTGCCCCTGCTTCTGACAGTGACCACAGGAAGTGATTGGGTCAGGAACTGAATGGGGGCATCCCCTGTGCTGCAGAGGAGACTGACCACACATATGGACCTAGAAACCTCTGGAAAGCCACACAGGCCTGAGCAGGCCCGGCTGGCAGAGCCCACTTTGGGAGCTCAAGGATGCCTCTGACTCCCACAGCCTTCCCAGGCTCGCTCAGCCCCTGGGGTCTCAGGCATAACCAGCTGGGACACAGAGCACAAAAGCAAAGGTTATCCTTGCTGTAGGCACTGGGCTCTTCCAAGTCAACCTCACCCTCTTGTCCACCTGTCCCTTCCTCTGCAGCCCATCATTCAACCTGGGTTCCTCCCCCTGGGCCTAAGGGGCTTCCTAGCAGTTGTCAAATTTGGCTGTGGGCTCACCCCAGCGTTGCGTCCTCAGCCCCCTGTGACCAAGGTGGTGGCCCAGGATCAGAGTCCCTGAACACCTGCTGTAACTTAGACGTGGTGTGAATGTCCCCAGGTTCCTGTGCTGGAAGCTTGGTCCCATGGGGCTGTCCTGGTGAGAATGATTAAGTCTTAGAGTGCTGCCCTGGGAGGAAGGATTAGTGGGGTTCTCATGGGACCCTGGTTAGTTCTTATGAGAACAGGTTGTCTGGCTTCCTGTCTGCCAGGTGAGCAGGTGTGCACAGGTATGCCCACATCAGGCAGTGGCACACATGAGCAGGGCTCCTTGCTCCTCCCCAGTACGGGTGTAGAGAGAATTTTAGATGCGAAATGTCGGGAATGCGTTTATTCACTTTTGTTACAAAAATAGGTCAATTTTCTCTTAAGCCAAATAGCTAAAATGTTCTCCATTGTGTACACAACACATTAATTCTCACCATGGCTACCAACAGACTCAGCAATGCAACAATGAAAACACTTCCTCTCCCTCCCTGACTGGTTCACACTGATAATGTGACTTGTGGTCTGACTAGCACAGTTTGGTAAAGCTCTGTACCCACCATTCCACGGCACCAGTGTGGAAGCGGTCCAGAAGCCACCCACTTTCAGGGGTTCTTTGCAGACGTGTACTGGCTTGTATCACAGACTGGCTTTTCTTGATCCTTCCCAAAACATAATTTTCTGGCATGAAAACCATGGTGTGAAGTGATTCATCACAGCCCCAAGAGGCGTGTTCTTTCATCCAGTTCTGAGCACAAGGTATGGCTACATCGGTGCAGGCTGTGAACGACTGTCTGTGAGCTGTCAGCGACAGTGTCCAATGGGTGGAGGATGAGGATGTCACCCTGCGGAGGCAGGTGACTCCAGAGCCCGCTCTCTGGACTGGGCAGGTGGGTGTCTGCCTGCTGGAGAATGCCCCTAGGCAATTGCAACACCAGCCGCAGCCCTGGCACTGGTTCCAGGAGAGCATTCGGGGCTGGCCTCTTACTGTCACATTTAATCTGACCAGAGTCTAAGTGTGTATAAAGTTATTGTGAGACTTTGCATTATCACCTGCTTCTGCTCTATCCCTCCCTTCAATATTTATTCTGTATCACATGCCTGACCTGGTGCCAGAAAAATGAAAGAACCAGGCATGAGTACATGAGGGGTGCACTGCTGATGACTGGGGACTTGCTCTGGGCCCACCCCCGCCCCGAGCTGCACAGCATGGTTTCTTTCCCTTATTCAATCATCAGACAACCCTGTTCATGTCTACATTTCACAGTCAAGGAATCAGAGTCCACAGAGGCTCCAACAAACGTGAGTATGGCTAGGAAGCACAAGTGCTGGGCCCCATGCCAGTGAGCTGCCCTGGCCCCACCCAGAGATTCTCTAGTCTGTACATGGTGGAGTCACATTCTGCACAGCAGGAGTGGAGTGAGGTTCTTGCCCCCTGGCTCTCAGGCAATCAGCTCCCTGGGGGAGGTCACGGCATCTCTACAGTGGGGCTCAGACCACTCAAACCACCAAGCACTTGGAAGTCACCCATCCGAGCCTACCCTCCTGGAAGAACCCTTGCCTGTCTTCCTCCTAGTCCACCCTGAAGCCCTTTTCCTTGGAGGTCCAGCCTTGGAGGCCACTCTGATGTGTATCTGTGTACTGCCTGGTCATCCCTGGTGTGCTGGTGGCATTAGGACAATCGGGACAGGACACACCTTGCCCCTGGCACAACTTCTACCAGCCTCTGCCTCTCAGGCGGCAACTGCAAGCTCTGAGGATGCCATGACCAGGTCCTGTGTACAAAGGAAGAAGGGAAGAGGACTGTGGGGAAAAGGACGCAGAACTGTCCCGCATGGGTGAGCTGAGGCTCAGAGCCCAGGCTTCCTGCCCCACCACAACCACAGGGCCCTACTCTACGTGACTCAGAGCCTCACTACGCCTTTCCTCTGTGGGGCCAGATGCTTTCTTCCTCTTCGTTGGGATTCTGCCTTCCAAGGTCTGTGGTACAACCAGTGCTTCACACACACAAAGTGAATGAAGTGACAGTTCCTCGTCCTCACAGGCATTGTCCCGGGAAACTCACCTTGATTAGAGAGGAAGCACCCTCCCGACCGTGGCACTTCATTAACCAGATGCGCCTGCCCTGTTATTTTTAGAAGACGGGGCTGGAACTTCAAACAGCACAGCAATGCTCTTCTCGCTGTGCTAGTGACACGGGGCACACTGCAGACTCCCAGACTTGTCAGCAGCATTTGGGGCCTGGCCCTAACCTGCTGCCTCTGTCTGCTGCCTTGAAGACTTGGGGCTGGCCCTGTTATTTGTGAAATTGACCAGGGTCCCCAATTTCTAATAAAAATGATGCTACTTGATTCAGAGTTTCCATCTGTCAGAATCTCACCCTGGCTGCCATTGGCGACTTGGCTGGACCTCTGCACACCTGCAAAAAAGTGAAGACAGCTGCACCCACAGCTTCTGACACGGACATGCGGTGCCCGTGGCATTCGTGCCAGGAGTGCACCCTGTAAAACTAACCCAAGCTTCCATCTCTATGACCAACTGAATTGGGCTGTTGAGCCCAGGGAGAGCTGATAGAGAAGGGTCAAATCAAAGCAAATCTCCTGATCTGGCATGTTGACTACTCAAAGTTCAAGATACTTGAAACATGGCAGGTGCAAGCAGACCTCTTTGACCTTCCTGCCATTTCTTAAAAGCAGAAGACAAACTTCCCAGGCGAAAGACCCTCTCCCAATGCTAAAAGAAAAGGCATCATCTTTAATCTCCAAGAACAAGAAGTCAAGACCAAGAGAACGCTGTTCAGACCCTGTTAGGGTAACCTCCACCATTTACTCTCACTATCCTTGTGCAATCCAGTTTGTAACTGAGACTGGCCTCTTCTTCGGTCCTCCCTTGCCTATGAGGCTTCCATGCCACACAAAACCTGTTCCATGCCATACTCTTGCTGGTCAGTCTTGTGTTGATCTAGTTCTCAGGTGCAGCAGGACCCGATGTCCCAGACCCTGCACTGGCTGTATCTCTGTCACCCATGTAATCCAGGCCAGGTCTCTTATGTGTGTGTGTTGATTTTCTCAGGCATTTTGTCTCAGTGACAGAAAGCTGATGAGCACAGAAACTACCCATAAGAAGCAACTAAAAAGAAATACTAGGGCTGAAAAACACAGTATCTGCAATGAAAACTCACTGGAAAGATCCAAAGGCAGAAGGAAAAAAACCCAGTGAACTCAATGGAACATTGATTCTGAGGAAGGAAAAAAACAATCGGGAAAAGTGGGCAGAGCCCACAGGACCTGCAGGATCCCATCAAGCAGACCAAACGTGCATTCTTAGAATCCCAGAAGAAGAAGAGTGAGAAATGGGCTGAGAGAATATGAAAAGAAATAACATCTGAAAACTTTCCAATTTGATGAAAGTAAGCACACAGGATGTTCAATGAATTCCAAGAAAGATGAACTCAAAGAGACCCACATCCAGGGCATTACCATCAAATATTCAAATTGTCTTCAAGCAGCAAGAGAGAATGACTTGTCTTATACAAGGGATCCTCAATGTGATGTCAGGAGATGTTCAAAGTGCTTAAAGGAAAAACTCTGTTAGTTTACAGAATCCTACCTCTGATAAAATGCCCTTCAGAAGTGAGAGGGAAAATATCATATTCCCAGATGAAAAAGAGTGGGGAGTTTGTTACCATAAGACCTGCCCTGCAACAGGTGCTCCAGGGAGCCCTGCAGGGTGACAGGAAAGATGACTGGGCAGGATCCCAAAGCCATGGGGACACAGAGAGCTCAGAGAGGCATGGGCAGCAATGAAGACTAGAACTGTTGAGACCTTGGTTTGTAACTCTACATTTTCTTTTCTACATAATTAAAAGATGAATGCATTAAAAAGAATGATAAGTTTATGTCATTGAGGTCTCATTGTATATAGGTGCAATTTTGTGACATCAACACTGAAAGAGTGGGGACAGGTCAGTGAAGGACTGAAGTTTTGTCTGCTATTGAGTTGAGCCAGTATAGCCAGGTGAGAGAGCCATTGGCAGGATGTTCAATGCAATCCCCAGGAAGAAAGGAGGTGGAAAATAACACAACAGGAAAGGAGGAAAGCGTTTCAACATTTCACTACAAAATGTCAACCAAATGCAAAAGATGATCATACAGAGAACAGAGAAAAATGGCAAACCTAAGACCCTTTTGACAGTAATTCTTTTAAGTGCAAATGGACTTCAGTAGGGAACCAAAAGGTAGAGTAGATAAAAACATATAACCTAACTCTGTCTATAAGAAACTCACTTCAGATCAAAGGCAGATTACAAGAGACAAAGACATTTCATATTAACAAAAATCAGTAGAGCAAAGAGAACAGTTACAAACATCTACACACTTAATAACAGACCAGTAAGGGAAATAAAAACTGACAGAATTGACAGGAGAGTTAGTTAGTTCTTTAGTCATAGCTGGAAATATCAATGCCTCTGTCACACGAATAGATGGGACAGCCATGCAGAGGATAGGAACAGGACTCCCATGTTTGGCCAAAGGTGGCAAATCACCCTTTATGCTTAGCTGGCCACAAATAGAAAAACCTCAGGGCTGAAAAGGAAGGAGGATCTTATGAACTCTGTGAAGTAAATATTAGGAAGACATCCTCCATTGAAGGAATTTTACTTTAAGGTTTAGTGACTTCTCACAGAATGAAAATTCACTCTGCCTTTATGAAGAAAAGAGATTTCACATTTCAAAAACAAAATCAAATGCCTGCAATGATGATTAGGTTGCAATAGTTTGATTTCATCCTCAGTAAAGCTAAAATACCACAGTTATTTTTGGAAACAAAAAGGCATCTTACAGCCTACACCTAAAAAGCTGTAAGCCGTGTTAATGCTCACTGGACATGTGGCACAATCAGCCCCAGGTCCAGCTCCAAGCAGGCCTTCTTAAAAATGTTTCCACGTGAGCTATAATGTCCTCTGCCATGAATGTAGCCTCACCTTCTGTGGCCTTCCAGAGAACTGTACTCTCTCACACAGTCACTCAAGAAATATCAAGACCATCACCAGCAGAGAGCCAAGGAAGGGTGGACATGGGATTTCTAACACTAAGCACAAGGAGCAAGGCTCTGACTGGAAACGTGGGGCTTATTTCAGAGACAAATGGCTTCCAGAGTCAGGTGATGGTGACTTGAAGGAAAACACCCAGCTTTCTAGATAGGAGGTGGAGAAAATCCAACACGGGAGGAGCCCAGGTCTCAGTGAGAGCTGAGCCAGGCTGAAGCTCAGCTGACTGTGATGGGGGCCAAGCAGTCCCTGTCACCACAGGCCACCTCCACCTCTGGCCTCCTCAGAGGTGTCCCAGTCTCTGCTAGCAAGTCAGAGGATGGAAATAATAAAGATAAAAACAGAACTCAATGAAATTGAAAACAGAAAGCAATAAAGAGAAAATCAGATTGTTCTTGGAAAAAATCAATAGAATTGATAAACTACTAGCAAGAGTGATAAAAAGAAGATATAAGTGACTAATATGGAGAATAAGAAAGGATTATCACTACAAGCCCTGCAGATGTCAAAAGGCTAAGAGGATATCACTTCATACATGTAAATTTGACAACTTTGATGAAAAGGACATTTTTTAAAGAAAATATAAAGTACCGTGACACACTCAATATGAATAGATTATCTTGACAGCTCCCTAACCATGAAGAAAAAGGAATTCACAAAGCAGGCCTGGTGGCACACCTGCAGTTCCAGGACTCAGCGAGTGGAGGCAGGAAGACCACAAGTGTGAGGACAGCCTGGACTACATAGTAAGACACAGCTCAAAACTGAACAAAACACAAGGCCAGGGATGTAGTGCAGGATGTAGTGCTTGCCTAGCATCTACCAGGCCCTGGGCTTGGTCCCCAGCACTGAAACACATACACACGAAAAGAAAAAATAAAATAAAATTGAATTCATAATTAAAAGACTGCCCCTAAAAAATTTCCAGACCCAGATGGTATCCCTGAGAAATGCAGCCAGACATTTAACGAATTAACAGCAATTTCCCACAAACTTTTCCAGAAAAAGAAGAGGAGGGAAATCTTCCTGAGTTGCCTTATGAGGCTCGCATCACCCTGATACAAAACTAAAGCAGCGCATAGACAGAGCTGGAGACCACAGCCCTGGTGAGTACAGGCCCAAAGTCCTCGACGCGGCTTTAGTAAATAGAATCCAACAAAACTTGAAATCCAACGGTACAGCCACCCTGTGCCTAGGGTAAAGAAGCAGAATCGCGTTCATACCAATTGATGCAGAAAAGGCATTTGGAAAAGTCAGCACTCACTCAGGACAAAAGTTCTCAGAGACACAGGATTGAGAGGGGCTCTCTAATGCGGTAAAGACCCCCCGAAAACAATGACCACAGCCTGTGCGCTGACTCACGCTTGCTGGTGGAGGACCCGATGCTCTCCTGAAGGCGAGGGTGCTCACTCTTAAGCTTGTGTTCCACATCGTTCTGGAGTTGTAGCCAAGCCCCCAGGTGAGAAGAGGAACCTCAGGTGCACACACTGGAAAGGAAGACACGACTTTCCCTGTCTGCAGACGATGAGACTGGGTCGGAAATCCCAATGATTCTATTTTTTAAAAAATAGAACTATTAGCAAGGTTTCTGGATATAAGACCAACATACAAAATCAATTTCTATTTCTATAAGCTAGCAATGAACATGTGGAATTTGAGATTAAAGTTGAAATCAAATTACTAAGGAAGGAAGGAAGAGAAAAAGTAGGTACATAATGCCGATAAAGCAATCAAAGGAAATACAAATAAATAAACACACTGGTCAGTGACTGGAAGACTTAACCTAGTAGAGGATGGCGATTTTCTCAATATTGACATATGAACTTAACACAATTCCTATCACAATCCCAGCAAGACTTTATACGCATAGATGAAATTGTTCTGAAACTTATGTTGAAAGGTAAAGGAAAGAATAAAATGGAAGAATTCTGCCCATCAGACTTTAATAGTTGCAGAGCTCTGAAAAGGCTGTGTGGTGTTGGCGGGGGAGACACAGAGACCAATGGAACAGAAGAGAAAACCCAGGCATGGAGCTCTCCAATGTGCTCAGCTGACTTTTGACAAAGGCACAAAAGGAATGCAGGCAGGAAGCACAGGCTTTTCAACAAACGATGCTGGGTAGGCAGACATCCCTCGGGGAAAAAAATGAGCCTCAACCTAAACTTCATGTCTTACATGAAGACAAATGCAAAATGGACCATGGATTAAATGAAAACTGTCTTTTGGGAAAAACGTAGGGCTAGGCAGAGTTCTCAGGCTTGACTCGAAAGACCCGTCGTCTCTGAAGGATGGAGTGGTAAATTGGACCTCATCAGAATTAGAAGAATTTGCTCAGTGAGAGAGGGTGAAACAGCAAGCTATCGACTGGGAGTTAATGTTTGCAAACCACATATCTGATAAAGGAAGGACTAGTATCTACAATATACAAAAGCCATCCCCTCAGAGGACCACGGTTGTCTGCAGGTGAGCACCACTGTCCAGCCAGCAGACAGGATCCTGGATCCCCAGGTCCCTTTTGAGTCCTGCAGTGACCACAGCTAGTGGCCTGGTGGTCTGGCTGGGCCACCAGGTTTCTCAGGTTTCAAGTTTTCTCAGCATTCACAGGCTGACACATCCAGAGGCCAGACCAAGCCCAGCTGGTCTCCACAGAAGTCTGGGGCCAGGCCCTATCATGGCCACCAGACCAAACCTCCAGGCACTTTTGTGGCTTTCTCTGTGTCATTGTCATCCAACTGTGTGTCTGGCAGGAGAGTGGGCACTGTTGTGTCCTCAGTCCCTGGCTACTGACCTGCAGGGGTACAAATCCAAATAAGGCCAGACTCTGAGCAACACCCTCCCCTCAACTTCTGCAAGACAATGGTGACCAGTTCCCAATCTGCAGTAGAGGCTGGGTGGCCTCATGGGTGGTGGACTGGATGTCACCTTCTGTGTGTCTACATCCAGCTCTACACCCAGATGCACTGCTTCCTCAGCAACCAGGTGACCGCATCCCTCCTCCATCTGCACCCCACGACATGTGCACCTCCTCACCACACCCCCTCACTGTGGGTCCAGTCCCCACCTCGGGGAGCATGCTGTTTGGGGGAGACTCACCTGACCAGGTGGGAGGTGCCTCAGTAGGCTATCAGGTAAGACCCTGGGCAAACCTGTGAGCACATCAGGCAGCTACTTCTCCAGGGAAGGCGGGGAGCCCCACACAGAGCACACAGACACTGTGCACTTGGAAGAGACACATGGCACCTCTCTGCTGACATCCCAAGAAACCCCCACAAAGCTAATTCCTGTCTCACAGCACAGTAAACCTTCACAAACACAGCCAGAACTATACTGTAACCAAGGTCATATGCCAGACTGAATGGTGACAGATTGCACCTACCTAGGCACAGATTCTTGGGGCCACTTACAGCTCAGTGTTGTGGGTCAGGTAGGTCTGGAATGGGGACAAGCTCACAGCATCAACAGAGCTCATGGCAGTCACTCCCCAGGGGTAGTCTTCCTGCTTGTGCAAGCCTCCAGCACCGCCTCACTTCCTGGCCCACAAGGCAAGCGGTCCTGTCCCCTCTGCCATACACCCTGGCACTCCCAAGGCTGGGGAGCCCACTGCTTCTGCCTGTGGTGCTGGGCATCTTCACGAAGGTCATTCCACGTACTTGTTTGCACACACTGGGTGCTGAGCAATCATTCCTGTCGCGTGAGGATTCAGAGTAGGCACAAGCCTGTCCTAGCCTTGGGGACAAGGAGCTGCACCGTGGCCATGAGTGGTAAAGTTGTGCCTGTGCCTAGCAAGGGAAGCCTGCCAAGGTGGATGCTGCTGGGATAGGGTGGGAGGGACCACACGGAACTTCAGACCCAGGATTGTAGGGAGAGGTGCAACAGCAAGAGTAATGAGCTGGGAATGAAGAGCCCAAACCTGCTCTGAAAGGTGCCTGCTGACCGCTGTCTGAGCCAAGGGCTGCTGAGAACACAGGCCAGCCTGGAGAGAAGCCACCATGTCTACCGGCCCCATCCCTGGGCACAGCCAGTCCCCTTGGTCCCTGGCCCTTGGGGATGGGCATGGGTGCCCTGATCTGGTATAACCATCACAGACCAAATTCAGTGCCCTACCTGCCTGTGAGCCCCTTGCCTTCTGCACCCACAATCACTGGGGAAGAGACAGTGTCTTGCTCCCAACCTTCCCAGGAACCCCAGGCTTGGAAAACACCCTGGGCGAAGGGGTCGCCTTGCTACTCAGAAGTCAGAAAGGAACTGGGTTAATAAAAGCATGCAATTCTATGAGATGAAAGCTGTGAAGTTCTAATCACTAAATTATGTGCTGCGTTTCCGTTTTCCTCTACAGAAATAAATAATTTCTAACCGAAGAGCAGGAAATTACTTCTTCCACGGTATTTCTTCTTAATAAGCACACGAGCCACACATGCACCACGGCTCAGAGAGAGTCTCGGATGAACTCACTTCGGGCGCTCAGCTCTGAGTGCGTCTGAGGAGCGCCTTTGTTTTGCTTCAGGTTTTTACTGAAAAAACATTTATTAAGTAAGTGCAGAGTCCAGCCAGGACAGACACTGCTCATCCAGGAGCCGAGATGTTGGTGGAGAGGTGCAGGGGACGGAGTGTGGAGCAGTCAGCCCCAGGTCCAGCTCCCAGCTGGGCATCCACACAGCTCAGCCCCCTTGTTCTCCACTGGGTCAGATTGGACCAGGATTGTCCTGATGGGGTCCTTCAAGAGCCCAGAGCAGGATGCCCTGGAAGGGTCAGGGAGTGCTCCCACAGGAGATGGGACTGACAGGCATCTGGCAGGGAAGGATGGCAGTGTTGAAGGGCAGGCCTTGGTCTGAGAACCAGTAGAGGACCCCGTCAGTCTCTGCTGTCAAAATGGCAGAAAGCACCAGGGTGTTGCACTGGCTGCCCCTCAGGTGGCCTCGAACTCACCCAGGCCACATAGGATGCAAATGTGGATCTCAGGCCACAGTTCTAGGGACACCCCACGCCCCGTGCTGCTGTCCCAGATGCGGGGATTGTTCTCTGCAGTGTAAGCAGTCCCACCAGGCCCAGCCTCCACAAGGAGCCCACCTACTGTGACAGGAGGTAGTGCACCCCACCACGTGACTTGGAAAGGGGGTCGGCCTCACTTCCTGCTCCAAGTGTGCTGCCTCGGTGAGCTCTGGCAGGCGGAGCAAACCCCAACCCCTTCCCCTTCAGGAAGCATTGGTTACATAAAGAGCTAAAAGGCCACCATGCCCAAGGAGGGGTGCTGGGGAAAGGTACCATGAGCTCCGGGGCAGACAGCTGAGTCTGCACCCCAAAATAATCAGAGCCTAGGGAGGTTTCTGGTCAGGGGCTTCTCGCCAGCCCTGGCCCTGTGCTGAAAATGAAGCCCTGTCCTGGGCTGGCAAGTGGCAGGAAGCATGGATGCAGAGAGCAGTTGCCCGGCCTGCAGCGTCCCTATGGCAGTTGTGTGGATTTCCTTGCAAAAAATTACCAAAGACCAGGGCTTAAAGCAATGTACATTTATGCCATCACTTTTCTGGGGCACAGAAGTCCTAAGTTAAGGCATGGGCCAGGCCACACTCTCTCCTGAAGCTCTGGGGTTCCTTGGGTTCTAGGCAATCCTTGGCTTGTGGCCGTAATCCCTCCAGTCTCAGCCACCATCTTTATGTGGCCTTCTCTTCTTTCTTAAATGTTCCTCTCCTTCTTTTGTAAGGCCACTCATCACCGGTCTTAGGGCCAACTCTAAATCTGGGATGATCTCCTCTGGAGACCCTTAACTTAGTCGCATCTGCAAAGACCATGGTTCCATGGGGCCAGGTTATGACTTGGACATATTTGAGGCTGTCTAGCATGGTGCTTCTTTACCTTCTGCTATCTCAGAAGAGAAAATAAAAAAAACACCATCTCTATGCAGAAGTCTCCAGGCTCCAGCTTCTGGAGGAAGCCCCGCCTGGCATGGGCAGTTGCCTCCCTGGCCCCTACAGCCTGCTGGTGGGTCCTGCAGAGAGAGCAGGTCATAGCAGTGGCCTGTACCAGGGCAGCTCACACAGCCACGCTCATGCCTGTCCTGGTCCAAGATTGCTGATCCCTCTCAGCAGGACACACGTGAGGTTCGGAAGTACAGTCAGCTGGAACAGGGACTTGAAGAGCAGGAAGTGGGCTTCCGTAGCCCCTTCGGGACAGGAATTGGTGGTGGGGGGGCAGGGTAACAAGAGGAAATCCAGGTATGGTTGTGCTCGCAGCAATGTAGGAGCCCAGAACCCACTGGGCACCATAACCTGCATGGGGACAGGACCAGAGCCTCAGGACTGGCTTCCCTCTCTCCCAGACTCCACCAGCCCAGGGTTCCCCAGAGCAGGGGTTGGCATGGCTCTGAACCCCATCATCCCTGAGACAGCACAGCCTTTGGACCTGTGCTGACCTGTATGGGGCCACCCCAAAATTCAGTGCCAGCCCTGACCAAGCAAGCCAGGCTGGGTGGGTGTCCACCTCCACTTTGGCCAAGATGCAGCCATGGGAAGAAATGCCTTCCATCTGCAACAGGTAAAAAGCTGGACAAAAGCATGAAGAAACAGCTTTCAGGACCTGATGCCAGGTGAGAAGGATAGGATTCATGAAAGACAGGCAGGAAGAGGAGAGCTCCACAGCCACCCAAACCTATGGCCACATATAGTGCGGGGACCCAGGCAGAGCAGACTCTGGACTGACATGGGGCTATGCACTTAGAGAGATGAGTAGCCCCAGTTTTCAGGGCACAAACTGCCAGGGAGGAGAGAGGGGCAGAGCTGCGGAGATGCGCGGGGTCCCCCAGTGTGCCGCGGGTGCTAGCCAGAGCAGGAGCAGAAGGAAACCTCAGAGCCAGAGGAGTTAGAAGGTTGGGAGGGTCAGCACTTGATGTTCTCTCAGAAACTTCCTCCCCCAGTCCCAAAGGAAAATGTCACTCACAATTACTGGAAGAAGGCTTTTTAGGTTTTACCTGTGTTGTGGGATCCAGACCCAGAGCCAGCACTTCCCTGACCTTTGCTGGTAGAAACAGGTTTGGTGATAGAAACGGGTTTGAAGCTGGAGGCATCACCTGACCAGCCTGGGATCCCCTGGAAACCCAGCTACAAGGCTCAGCTTCATTACAATTCACCCAAACCTAGAAATATTTTCCCAGAGGTTTTTGTTAAAAATAATCAGAGATGGTTGTTTAACATTGCAGCTGCCCAAGGACACATATAGGCAAATAAAAAGCTGAATAGAGCCCTTAAAAAGAAGGCAGGGAAACAGGCTCACACCTGTACTCCTTGTCCTCAGGGGTGGAGATCAGGAGGATCAGAGTTCAAGGCCACCCCGGGCAAAAAGTGCACAAGACCTCACCTCAACCAATAAAAAAGCTGTTCATGTAAACAGAACTTTCTCAAAAGAAGAAATTCAAATGGCCAAAAACACATGAAAAAATGCTCACCATCTCTAGCAATAAAGGAAATGCAAATTAAAACCACGCTAAGATTCCACCTCACCCCTGTTAGAATAGCCATCATCAGCAACACCACCAACAACAGGTGTTGGCGAGGATGGGGGAAAAAGGAACCCTCTTACACTGTTGGTGGGAATGTAGACTAGTACAACCACTCTGGAAAAAAATTTGGAGGCTGCTTAAAAAGCTAAACATTGATCTCCCATTTGATCCAGCAATACCACTCTTGGGGATGTACCCAAAGACTGTGACACAGGTTACTCCAGAGGCACCTGCACACCCATGTTTATTGCGGCACTATTCACAATAGCCAAGTTATGGAAACAGCCAAGATGCCCCACCACTGACGAATGGATCAAGAAAATGTGGTATCTATACACAATGGAATTTTATGCAGCCATGAAGAAGAACAAAATGTTATCATTCACTGGTAAATGGATGGAATTGGAGAACATCATCCTGCGTGAGGTTAGCCTGGTCCAAAAGACCAAAAATCATATGTTCTCCCTCATATGCGGACATTAGATCAAGGGCAAACACAACAAGGGGATTGGACTTTGAGCACAAGATAAAAGCGAGAGCACACAAGGGAGGGTGAGGATAGGTAAGACACCTAAAAAACTAGCTAGCATTTGTTGCCCTTAACGCAGAGAAACTAAAGCAGATACCTTAAAAGCAACTGAGGCCAATAGGAAAAGGGGAATAGGTACTAGAGAAAAGGTTAGATCAAAAAGAATTAACCTAGAAGGTAACACCCACGCACAGGAAATTAATGTGAGTCAATGCCCTGTATAGCTATCCTTATCTCAACCAGCAAAAACCCTTGTTCCTTCCTATTATTGCTTATACTCTCTCTTCAACAAAATTAGAGATAAGGGCAAAATAGTTTCTGCTGGGTATTGAGGGGGTGGGGGGGAGAGGGAGGGGGTGGAGTGGGTGGTAAGGGAGGGGGTGGGGGCAGGGGGGAGAAATGACCCAAGCATTGTATGCACATATGAATAATAAAAGAAAAAAAATAAATCATACCTCTATGTGCTAGGAAAAAAAAAAAAAGCTGTTAATGGTGATATGCACCTGTCATCCTAGCTACAAGGAAGACAAATAGGAGGATCATAGTCCAATAGGAGGATTGTGGGTTGTCCTGGGCAAAAATGAGAGATGGTATTAAAAAATTAACAAAAGCAGAAAGGGCTGTGGGTATGGTTTAAGTAGTAGAGTGCCTGCCTAGGAAGCGTGAGGCCCTGAGTTCAAATCCTAGTACAACCAAAAAAAAAAAAAAAAAAAGAGCAGGGGAATAAGATGTCCACGAGGATCTTTGAAAAGTCCTAACATATTCCCAGGAAACAGTAAGGCCACAGGGTCATATTCGTGCCCAGGAAAGACTTCAGAAGGCCCCAAAGTCTCACATTTGCTATAAGGAAAGGGTGTAGGAGGGTGAATGCGGTGGAATACTGTGCACTCATATATGAAAATGGAAAAATGAGACCTGCTGAAACTGTTCTAAGAATGTGGGAGAGGGCATAAAGGAGAATGATGGAGGGATCGAATGTACTAAGATTCATTGGAAGCATTTCTGGAAATGTATCAACATACCCTGGTGGTTCAGAAATAATGTGATATTTTTAAAAAGACAGAAGCAAATAAAAATGACGAAATGGAAAGCTGTAATAGCAGAAGTAAGAAAAGTCGATGAAGGGCTCAATGGCAGATTTGAGCTGGCAGAAGAAAGAATCCCACATCTTGAAGATCAGATGAGTAAGGCCATTCAATTTGAGAAACAGAGAGGAAGAGGGAAAAGCAAACAGAACAGAGCCTCAGAGCCCTGAGGGAGCTGAGGGTGTCACATGACACATGCATGGTGGGGTCCTGGCAAGAGACAGCTGGGACGAGACCGAAGGCCATGTGCAGCAGAGATGCCCATGTTAGGAAAGGAAGCATCTCAGGCCTCCTCTGAGTGAGCTCAGTTTTCACTGTGAGAAAGTAGGAAAAAGAGCAAGCGAAATCCAGAATGAGCCGAAGATCAGAGCAAACAGAAAACAGTAGAGAGAATCAACAAATCCCAACCCTGGTTCTTTCAGAATGTCAATAAAATAGACAAACATCTAGCTAGACTGAGCAGGGAAAAAAAAAGTGCACACAGGTACCAATATCAGGAAAGAGGAATTATTTAAAATAAAAGAAGCAATGATTTGTCACACTTCACCACAACTTAAAATGTTTGCTCATTGAAAGACCGACTGTTAAGAGAAAGAAAAGGCCAGAAACGGAGCAGGTGATAATGCTTGCAATATGCATATCGGGAAGGGACTTGTGTCTAGATTATATAATGACCCCTTCCTCAAATATAAGATGACATACCACCTAATAAAATTTCGTAGTCAACTCCTCACCTTATACGAATGACACGACACCCCAAGCCAAAACCCCAAGCCAAAACAAAACAAAAGCTGACCATATCGGGGTTGGTGAGGAGGTGAGGACTGGTATGTCCTCTTGCTGGCAGGAGTGTGAAATAGAACTATTGCTTGAGAAAACAATTTGTCAGTTTATTAGGAAGTTAAACATAGACAAAACCTACATCTATTCACTCCACTTCTAGATGTTTATCCAAGACAAGTAAGGGCATATTCTTTAGATAATATTTATGGCAGCTTTATACATCCAGGTCCACCCAAATGACCCTCAGGGCTTGCTCATCCATCTGGGGCATTGCTACCATGGAATTCTACACTGTCACAAAAAACAACCAACTGCTGATTCACACAGAGCATCACAGGTAAGTGTGGAAGAAACCAGTCCAAGAGACCTCAAGGCACAGACGGGTGAAGTCCTGCACAAGGAAAGGCAAGGCCTGTGCTCCAGAGTGCACCAGGGGCTGAGGGTGGCAGATTTCCTATAGAGGGGCATGAGCAAACCTTAGGGGTCAAAGAGATGCTCTATATCTTAATTGTGGTGTTAAACTGGTGTATGCATTTGCCCCAAACTGGCAAATGTACCTTCCAAATGTGTGCATTTTTGTGTGCAAATTAGCACCTTTTTGGGGGGCGGGGCAGTATTTGGGTTTGAACTCAGGGCTTCCTGCTTGCTGGCAGGGACTCGACCACTTGAACCACACCTCCAGTCGTTTGTACTCTGGATATTTGGGGGATAGAGTTTCACTTTTTGCTCTGGCTAGCCTGGACCTCTAGCCTCCTCTTTTATACTTCCCACCATCGCTGGGATGACATACATGCATCCATGCCCAGCTTTTTCCTTTGAGATGAGGTCTTGCAAACTGTTTGTTTGTTTGTTTGTTGCCTGGGCTGGCTGCTACCCATGATCCTCTCAATCACAGCCTCCTAAGTAGCTTGAGATGACCGGCATGCACCACTGTGCCCAGCTATTGGCTGAGATTGAGTATCTTGAACTTTTTGCCTGGGCTGGCCTCAAACTGCGATCCTCCCAATCTCAGCCTCCCAAGTAGCTAGGGTTACAGGTGTGAGCCACTGGTGCCCGGCTCTTGAGCCAGTTCTTTAAGGTAATCAGTACCTCATGTGCCACCTTCGTCCACCCACCTCAGGGGCCAAAGCCTCATTCTCTGGTCCCAGGTCCCCTCCTCCTGGCTGCCAAGGAGACACACAGCAGGATGTCCCCATTCCCCATCCCCTCTCACAGTGCTCAGAATCAGAAAGATCAGCCATAGCCCTGCTGCGCCCACAGCCAGGTGATGGAGACTGGCTCCTGAGGCTCCTCGGTTTCCCGCGACACACAGCAGAATCCCGCGATGACAGCAGATGCATGCAGGCCCTTTCATCCGCCTCAATGAAGGGTAATTGCACCACTTGTTTCTCTTTAAACAGCACAATACCATCGTTCGTTCTGTTTCCAAATCTGTTCTCCCATTCAGCCTCATCTGGTTTTAGTTAAATGTGCATTTTGTTTATTGCATATGATTTGGATAAATAGTTAAAATATCTCTTGATGAAAAATAGCCTTTAAAGTTGGGTATGGATTGTTGGATGACGGATATAGCATCAGCTTTCCATATTTTTTAGAGATCATTTCCTGACTTGTTAAGTTTAATAGGAGGCTGTGAGGGGAATCTGGTCCAGGCTTCCTGCTGGACCAGATTCAGTCGCTGACTAAGTCAAGCAAGGTGCTCAGACAGGGCAGTGTGCAGCTTGGAGCCCAGGACTGGGGTCTTCTCGGGCCTGAGCTTAAAGGGTGCCCCCCCATGGGATGTCAAAGGAGGTATTTTCCCTCTGCCCCAAATGCCAAGCTCTTCCTGCCACGGGGCTCAATGGCATGGACACTCCCTCAGATGGCACAAGGCACATCCCTGGGCCGCGTGTCTTCGTGCACTGAGGTTCGCCACACACTGAAGCCTGAGCACCATCAACCATGATCCCAAGACTTTACAACAGGATCTCCTTAAGGCCCTCGTGGGAGAGAGGAGACCCAAGGCCACTGATGTCTGAACATATCTTTCTAGAACTGGCAGTGAAGATCCCCGTGAATGACCATCTGTGTAATTTGCCATAATGTCGTGGTTCGTACTAAAGCACTGAAGGCCACATTCGGCAATGGCTCTCACCAGCAGGAACTTACACCTGACATTCTTGGGTAATTTTTTCAGAATCAGTTCCAGATATGCTGCATCTACAGGCTGTGCAAAGAATAAAACAGAGATCCTTCGTGGTGAGCCCCCAAGGAGGTGAGACCAGTGGATCGTTAAATAAAGATCTTTAGACAGGACGGCCCCACCCACGACAGTCCAGCTCAACATGTACCACAAATAAATAAAACACTTTGGAGTGTTTAAGGACTCTCTAAGGGCCACAGAGGCAATCGTGAAGTTTCTGTGGACCTGGATCCAGGAAGCAGACAGACCTCTTCACACCAAAGCCCACCCTTCACCTCCCTGGGCTCACAGGCCAGACCACCTCCCCAAGAGAAACATGCACCCCGAAGATGATTCCCTTTGCCAGATGACCTCAGCCTGAGGGTGAGCGGCCTCCAGACTTAGGCTTCACTGCTGAATACCTGGCTTCCTTCACCTGCAGCACTGTCATCATTGTGATTAGCCCTGCTGGTCGTACAAACACAATGTCCCATGGCCCCAGTGGCCTCCCAGAAAACTGAACTGGGCTCTAGCCCATCCACAGGTCAAAAGAGAGGATCTATCCTGTCCTCAGAACCTCAATAATATTCACCATGACCCCAGGCCTTCAGAAGGTATCCAATCCATCCCAGGTCCTCAGGAGGTCCACCTTGTCCCCAGGTCCTCATGGAGGTCCAGTCAATTCCAGGCCTTTGGTAGGGTTCATCCTGACCCCAGACCCTCAGGGAGTGTCCTTAGCGGGGACCTTGAGGCAGTGTCCTCAATGTTCTCCACAGTGATGTGCTGAGTTCTTGTCTCTCTTGGAGAAAACTGAGCAGGAAACGGGGACCTGCCACTTCTGATCAAGCTTGGTGCTGTAGTGTACCAGGTGAGGGTTCTCTGCCCCTGCAGGCTGGTGCCTCACATTCTCTAAGCAGAGGCATCCATGCCAGCCATCCAGGTCCTAGGCAGCTCTCTGTCTGCCTCATGGCCTGGCTCTGCTTTTCCAGCGACAGAGCAGCCCCTCCTCCAGCCCAGTCCCAGATCCCAGGCTCAGAGGACTCAGGCCCCCAAGTGGGGAAACCAAGGTCTCCACACCTGAGGGCCTGCCCTGGTAACAGGGCCTCAAACAGTCCAGTCCTCCCTTGGAGGTAGATCTCTCTATGGCTACCTGGAGCTAGCACCAAGTAGGTGAGGCCCAGGGGCTGAGAATGACCCTGGAAGGCCTCGACTGGTCCTCCACACTTCCACCCAGAGTCATCCTTCCTTGGTCCTCCCGCAGAGCTGTGGGCACCCTGATCGCCATGTCCCCAACAGTATGGGCCACTCCACATGGCCAGTTGGTCAGAGCAAGGTCACAGGGTCATGTCAAGCCCTCCCCCCTTGGCACCTCCTTGGTTTCAACAACATGACCTTCTGAGAATGTCAAGTCATCCACATCCACTTTGAGCTGCCGTCACCCCTGTGGGTCCTGGTACCCCTAGGACCCAAAGTAAAGGAGGAGTTGCCTGGCCTGAAGTGTGAACTGCTCTGGCCATGAGGACCCCATGAAAGACCCAGAGGCTGCAGATTCAGGAGCAGCTTCCAAAGGGCCTTCTTCCCAGGACACCTTGGGGATTTTTTTAACAGTCAACCAGGATTATGAATGCCCCAGATTTCTAGCCATGGCCTCCCTTTGCCCCACACAGCACAACTGGCCACTGTTTGAAGGCCAGGCTCCGAAGGTGACCACTCCTCTGTAGAGACACAAATTGGAGACGAAGCCCCCCAAAACTCATAGAGGGCAACAGGCAGACGAAGACCAAACTGCTGGCCAACACAGAGCTGAGCTCACTGTCCTGGATTTGGTTCAGCATGGGTTAACCCACAAGTACCTGG
This sequence comes from Castor canadensis, assembly GCF_047511655.1. Taxonomy (NCBI): domain Eukaryota; kingdom Metazoa; phylum Chordata; class Mammalia; order Rodentia; family Castoridae; genus Castor; species Castor canadensis. Next base: position 756,742 of record NC_133392.1, read on the forward strand.
CCGAAGGTGACCTGCTGGTGGGACAGCCACCCTGACACACAGTTGTCAGTCTGAAGACTCCACAGGATCCACCAGGTCCCCATGGCAGATGAATCTCCACTGTGGGCTTCCCCCTGCCATCTGAGCTGCGATAGAAGTAAGGCTGGAAGAAACTCCCTAATAATATCAAATGACCCCCAACTTCTCTCAGACCCAAACAGGGCCACCCAAACACGCCAACCAGGACATGAGAGACACCTGTGGTGATATCTGAAAACGATACTGTCTTTGCGGGGACTTGTGACATCAGTGTCACAAGATCCAACAGTGTGCCACAGGAAAGCGTCCCCAGCCTCAACCAGGGAAAGCATTTTAATGAGGCCTGGTTTCTTTGTTCTCTGGAGGAGTAAGAACAATACAAGCCTTCCCAGCTCAGAGGCAAGGGGGACACACACAGAGCCAGTCCAACAGGCTGGGCTCTGCTCTCCAGTGCTGACTCAAATCCAGAGAGGACCGGATCTGCAATGTCGGGTCCTGTCACCCTCCAGCCCCAGAGAACTTCTGCCTCCTCCAGGAGGCCTCACAGTTCTCCGAGGGGGACATTTTAGCCTGAGATCTCACTTGTTCATCGCGGCGGTAGCGTCTGCTAAGATTTTAATTTAAAAAAACCATGCGAGTCATTTGTTTTATAAATACAAAACCACTGAAGCTCAGGATGCATTTAATTAAAAAGAAGCGGCATCCTCGATCTGCGCTCAGCCAAGAATGTTTTCAGATGGTGTGAACTGTCACGTGAAAGGGCACTAAGCAGATGGCACAAGCCACCGCGAGGCTGGGCATTAAATGTAAACAGAACGTGGCTGAGTTTATGTCAGCAGCAGGCGCAGGAGCCAGGATCCACACAGACACCTGAGCGCAGCAGCCAGCTGACCGGGAGACAGAGAATCTGTCCAGAAGGCAAGCAGGACTTCTGCGGGACCCAACAGCTGCTCTCCAGCACAAGCCACAGAACAGAATGCAGAAGTTGAGGGACACAGGACTCCCCCAGCTTCCATCCTCCACTCGCCGACCTTTTTACGCTTATGAATGACTTTACTGAAAAGTCAGCCTTCCATGTCCAGCTCCAGGGGACCCCTCAGTTTTGAAGGACTGAATGTATTAAATCAGACTTAAACCCAGTTTTACTAAAAAGAAAATTTCCCAGGCAAGGGACACCTGCTGTGGGGTTGGAACCCTGATCAACAGCCTTGACCATGGCAGAGGTGGGGGATGCTGGGCCTCGGTCTGTGATCAGCCTTGTCTCCTGGTGAGGCTGAGGATGACCTGGAGGGATGAAGAGGTGACCTGTGCAGCCAGTGTGCTGCAACTGACTGCCACTGCTGTTCCCCTCACCCCAAGCAGAGTCAGTGAAGGACTGAGGGCGGAGGACCCCCCCATGGGACAGTGCTGGACCAGCACAGGAGGGTCATGGTCTCCTTGCCAAGGCAGCAATGTGTGGACCTGGGGGCCGGGGGTCAGGGGAGACTGGCTCTGAGTGGGGTCTCCAGGGTCCCTCCTTTATGCTTGATAGGGAGTTCTCAAATACCCCCATGAGGAGCCCTTGTAATGGAGGTGCTGAGGCTGAACTCTGTCTAAAAGCATGTGTGCCACCTGCAGCTCCCCAGAGGGCCTGCCAGGTGTGGTCTTGGCTGGGCCTGAACACCACCCAGGGCAGTGGCTAGCAGTCAATCCTCCAAGGCCAGGCCCTCCAGGACAGTCACATCACTGTCTGAGGTGCAGTCACTCAGAGGGGTCCAGATGAGGGAGGTCTTCTCCCCACCACATCCTTCCGTATAATCACGATGAAGAAAGAATTTTCTTTTTCTTTTCTTCTTTTATTTTGCGGTACTGAGCCTTGAACTCAGGGCCTACATCTTGAACTATTCTGCCACTCCCCCCCCTTTATTTTTGTGGAAGGTTTTTTGAGATAAGGTCTCACAGAACTATTTGCCTAGGCTGGCTTCGAACCACAATCCTGACCTCTGCCTCCTGATTAGCTAGGATTACGGCGTGAGCCACTGGCGCCCAGTGAGAATGTTTTTTTCTTTGTCATTTTCTTTTTCTTTTGAGATGGGGTCTTACCATGTAGCCCAGGTTGGCCTTGAACTTGCAATCCTCCTGCTTGAGTGCTGGGATTACTGGTGTGCACCACCACGCCTGGCATAAGAATTTTCTAATCTTTCCTTGGCACAAAGGAAATGCTATTCTCTTGCTAGGCCAGAAGGAACGGTGTGACTAATGCTTCACACTTGAGTCTCACATGGTGAAATGACAGACTTGTCAAAGCTCCAGTTATGAGCACCCCAAAGTCAGCTCATCATTTGGGAGAGAGATATTTGGCATTAGGTTCATCAGCTGGGCATCAGTAAAAGCCAGGGGTCCCGGAGGCCATCCCACCTGCAAGGCCCTCAGGGGAGTGACCTCGTGTGTACACACTACACACCGCGTGTGCATGTTCAGTCATTTCCCCAGGACACCCTGTGTGATGGTGAAGACATTTGTGAAACCAGAAGGGCAAGAGGGGCGCTTGCACAGGGCCATGGGGCTGCCATAGTGTCCACCCCACAAGACAGCAGAAACTTCTCCAGGAGGGCACGGACAGTCCAAGAGGCACATTGGGAAGGGTGGTCCAACCTGAGCCCCAACTCAGACACATGCAGGGTCCCTGGAGGAAAAGTCAGCAGAACAGCCTGGATGTCCCTCCCTCACTGCAGCAGGAGACCAAGGCAAAGGGCAGAAAGGAAGGCGAAAGGCATGGCCAGCAGGGGCCAGTGAGAACACTGACCAGCTGGGACTGGGCCTGCTCAGGTCACTCTGAGACCCTGAGGACCCCATGTGCTACCAGCTTCAGCCACACTAGCCTCTGCCATGCCCCAGCCCTGGGATTCTGACCACCCCCAGCTTCCTGGGCCCGGGTGGATGCCCCACTGGGCTCTGGTCACCCCATGGCAACTGTGGTCCTCTAGCTTCATTGCCGATTACAGAGCTGCTTTTTAGAAAGGGCCAGGGAACAAAATCCCAAATCTCAAATCACCAGTTGACCTGGGGCCACTGCAGCAGAAATGACTGTTGAAGAGTCACTGTTAGGACCACACGCTGACCACAGGTCACTTTCTGGAGCCATTAACAATGCTCTGGGTCACTCCCTGAGCTGCAGCAGAGGTGTGCGGTGAACATAATACTCTCTGAGCAAGTCCTTGCAGAAACCTGAGCTAGAAACAGTCCTCAGTCCAGTCCTGCCAGCAGAACAGCCCTGTCCATTGTCACTAGGAACACTTGTCCCAGAACCTCCCTCCTGAAGACCCTAGTGGGGCTTCTTTTAGGAGGCTCTCCTCCCCTCAGGTCCTGCCCCTCCCAGACCAGTGAAGCCCAGAAGGACCCAATCCCTCTGGCAGAACCTGTGTGGCCATGGAAGTCAGATAAGTGAGCGATGGTGTTGGGGAGCCCAACAGGGTGGACAGTGACTCACCCTGACCACCAGGACTAGGACAGGCCCAGAACTGTGGGCACTAGGTCATTGGCAGAATGAAGATGCTCCTGAGAAGATATGATGACAGGAGGAAACAAGACCAGCTGGGGACCATGGACCCAGGCTCCAAATGGGCGAAGGGGCTATTGGTCACTGCCATCTCAGAGCTTGTTGGAGGGCTGAGCTGACCACGTGAGGGGTGAGCTCTGCAAGGACACAATGAGCCACTAGGGACCTGGTAGGTGTGGAGGCCTTGTGACTGTGGGCACAGCATTGTTGCAGGGTTTGTGTGGGTGTCCCTCCCTGATGGCTGATTGGGGACCACTGTGCAGAGCTGGGTGACTGAGCACAGATCCTATGTGGTTCAGGAAGCTTGAGCTAGTCACCACTGGGGCCTTGGCAGAGATGTTTGCTGGCCCTGGTTTACGAGGTGGAAACATACACATCACCTGTGATTACAGAGCTCCAAAGACAAACGCAGCCCCAGATCCTCATCCTCAAGCACCCATGACAGTAATCGCGTAAACGACAAATGTGCCCTTTTAATTACGCTTGATCACTCTCTTCCACGTGAGCAGCCTCCAAGTAGCTCACCTGTCCTATCTACTCAGAGGAATGCAGTCTGTGAACTACCCACGTGGGTTTCATTCCAGGCTCCTGATGAAGTGGCCAGCATGCAGGGGTGCAGTCTACTGCTTGGCCAGGCCCTGCAGGCAAGCCCCATGACTTTAAATATAGGAAAAGGGGTGAAGACACCCTCTCCCTCTCGTCTCCAGGGACCAATTGCAACAAGATATCTCAGAACTGTAAGCAGTCTCTTGAAAGTTAGGAAGGAATATACCTTAGTGCAAAGTCATGGTTTAAATGGATCATTTTAGAATTTTTGCCATGAAAGCTGTTAAGCCATTTATAGCATAGCACTCAAAGCTGTCATTATAAGACACCATTAACCTAAAGTACCACTTCCTCACGCAGAACGACAGCCAAGCAGACAGCCGTACAGTTCAGCACCTATTCATGCAAGGCCCATCTCTCCCGACAGGTGCACTTTGACAAGCCCCAGACAGACAACCAGTGCCCAGGTGTGGCCTCCATTCTCCAGCTACCGCCTCAGGATGGGAGATGGTCTGTGGAACTTTCAGGACTAAAATCAGCCCAATCTGGGCAAACCAGTAGGCAGGTCACCCTATTCGCTGACCCAGGACCGCGTCTCACTGTGTGTGAATTCCAGCACAATCCAATGATCCTTGGGCTCTGGAGGACACAGACGCGGTGCCCAGAGGCCTGGAAAGGTTGCTGGAGCCCAGGGCACCTGGGCACCCTGGGCAAGCCCAGCCTGTCAGTCCTGGCTCTGGGGATGTGGTCCTGGTGCACATTCTAGATCACACCTAAGGTTTACCCTGAGACATGTCCCCCTGTCTACTCCAGGTAGCACACACTGTACGTTCTCAACTGCTCCCAACAGGGTCCCTCCCATGCTGTCCCTCATCTTTAACACTCCAGCTCAAAGAAGACTGCACGAGACAGTAACTGCAGGATCACCCCAACCCTCTTATGCTACAGGTGAAGCAGCCTCGGACAGAGGGGACGACAGGCAGCACACACAGGTGGTGACAGAGCCTAGGTGGCCTGGCGCTCTGTCTGCCCAGGATGCTCCTGCCCTGGGATGCCCCATCCCAGGCTGCCCTAAGCAGGTGGTGAGGGCTCATGCAGAATCCTTCTGTCTGCTTCTGAGGAACTGCACATCCCAGCTAAGGTGGCCTCTTTGCAGGAACTCCTGGCAGAGCAGCCTCCCTACTCCTCCCCACTCTCCCAGTCCTTCCTCCAATTCTCATCCACTTCCCTCATCCTGCAGACCCAATTCTAGAGGTACTGACACCTCCTCAATATTGACCTCAGCACTGTTTCCCAGGAGACTCAGGTTCCATTCAGAAGATCCCTGTGGGTTTGGGGAAAGCATGTCTTTGAATGTCAGATCCTCCCCAGAACTGAAAACAATGCAGGCTCTGCATATGGTAGCCTTCAGGGCTCCAGCCTCCACAGGGAACAGCGCTCTCCCCTACAGCTCTGGGGCTCCTTTCAGGACAAAAAGCCATGTTTGTTTTCACATCAGATGAGAAAAGAACCAAGTGTTCAAGGAATCTGTGCTTTGCCCAGTGTCAGGACAGGTGGCAGGTTGCAGCTGCCCAGAGTGGGGACAGCAAGACACTGCAGCCACAGATAATGCTAGAATGAAGAGGGAGCCCCCAGACTGTGGAGCAGGCTTGCCAGGACAGGGCTTCCTCACTCCATGACTGTAGCATGCTCCCGCCCAGCACTGTCCTCAGGTGGCCTTAATGTCCCCCACCCTGGAAATGAGGCTCCCTAAGGTCAGTTGTCTTCACTGCCCAGCCCCTGACCAGGACAGTGTCCTAATGCCACCCCCATTGGTTTCCCAAGTTTCACCCAGTCTATTTGGTCTGAACACCCCACAGTCTCCTCACTCTCAAGGCCAAGCAATACAGGTTCTGGACAACCAGGAAGACACTAGGGCACTTATGTCAGCACCTGGTCCTTACCGAGCCTGCAGAACCCAGAATGTTTTAGGAGTCTCAGCCCTGGAGTAGCAAAACCTCCCATTGATGTCTCATTGGCTAAGACACAAGTCAATCAGGAGCCTGTGAGAAGAATGCAACAGACAGGGCCCAGGCTCACCACAGAGCGCTTCCTTCCTCTGACAGTCAACTTTTGGAGCAGCATTGGAGCACCACCCTTCTTCAGGGTCTACTACAAGATCCATCAGAGATAAGGTCAGCCATGATCCTCCCCACCTGGAGTGGACAGATCTACTGTCACCCTCCCTATGCAGAGATGACAGACCTGCTGTCACCTCCCTACCTGGAGTGGATGCAGCTGTCACCCTCTTCTCTTGTCTGGTCTCTCACAGACCATATGGTCCTTTAAGGTTGTCGTGGCACAAGTTGGGCCCCTAGTTGGTCACTGGACATAGGTCTGGCCACTAGAGAACTATTGCTTCAAAATGAGGTCCCCTGTTTCCTCCCAAAAAATTAATGTGACAAGGAATCACAGGGTGGGACACCAGATCACGGGCCAAGGTACTAAGCCTCCAGACCTGCCACCCACTACTCTTTCCAGCCAGCCAGACCCCTACCTTGTCCTTACTGTGGCAAAAGGAGGCACTGTGTACCCCAAATGCTAAGATCCACAGACACAATGACACCAGTAGCTGACACTTGTTGATGTCAAACATTCTTGTCTTGAGGATGCCAGGTTCTAGGGTCTCCTTAGCTTGCCAGGACCACATGGATATTAAATGGTGGGAACCCAGAACTTGACCTCTGATGGGTGAAATCAACTCTGGAGCAAAACTGAAAATGCACCTCCAGGTCATCCTTCAAAGAGATGCTTACAACATCAACAGACAAACACAGGAGTGAGACAAAGTGTTAATAACACAGCCAGGCACGCAGCGGGTACTGGGTCAGCATCAGCTATTGCCAACTTCACTGCCACAACTTCCACTACCACCATCACCACCACCACCATCATGACCACAACTTCCAACAACACCATCACTACTACCACAACCATCACCATCAACAACACCATAACCACTATCATCACCACCACCACCATCACCACCACTTCCAACAACACCATCACTACTACCACCACCATCACCATCACCAACAACACAATAACCACCATTATCACCACCAACACCATCACCACCACTACCACCACCACCACCACCAAAACCACAACCACCATTGTCACCCCCACCACTACCAACACCAACACCATCATCACCACCATTGTCACCACCATCACCATCACCACCACTACCACCACCATCACCACCACTGTCACCATCACCACTACCAACACCATCACCACTACCACCACCATCACCAACATCACCACCACCATTATCACCACCACCACCATCACCACCATCACTATCACCACCACCACCACCACTTCCAACAACACCATCACTACTACCACCACCATCACCATCACCAACACCATAACCACCATTATCACCACCACCACCATCACCACCACTACCAACACCACCAACACCACCACCAAAACCACCACCACCACCATTGTCACCACCACCACCACCAAAACCACCACCACCATTGCCACCACCACTATCAACACCATCACCACTACCACCATCACCAACAACACCATCACCACCATTGTCACCACCATCACCATCATCACTACCACCATTGTCACCATCACCACTACCAACACCATCATCACTACAACCCCTATCACCAACATCATCACCACCATTATCACCACCACCACCATCACCACCATCACCACCACCACTACCAACAGCACAATCACCACTACCACCACCATCACCACCACCACCACCACCACCATCACCACCATCACCACCACCACCATCACCAACACCACCATCACGACCATTATCACTCCACCACTTCCAACAACACCATCGCTACTACCACTATCATCACCACCATCCCCAACACCATTACCACCATTATTACCATCACTATTACCACCACTACCAACAGCACCATCACCAGTACCACCACCATCACCACTATCAACACCATCTCACCAACATTTTCAATGGTGACTTCCTAATTTGGTTAACTGACCTGAAAAACTCTGAGATTAAGAACAAGGTGGAACAGGAAAACATAATTTGTTTTGCAAAGGAAGACTAGAAAGTAATTCTTTTTAACTCAGGTTTTGGCATCAATCCTGAGACTTTTCCAGACCTACTCTACTTCATCCAGCATTGTGTTTAAAGAGGAAAATTTGTGTGAAGGCACAGATGGGAACCACAAAGTCTCTCCCACCCTAACCTTTCCAACAACTGAACAGCAAAGTACACTTTGAGCCAGTGGGCTCCACATTGTTTTGTACCCTGTATAAAATCTCATCTGGAATCCAGAATGATCTACATCAAGGTAGAGCTGGTCTGGTTGGATCACAGCCTGAGGTTTTGAGGCCCTGAGCCCTGAGCGGCCCCTCCCTCTTCTGTCTGGGGACCAGCCTCTCTCTCCTTGTCCAGCAAATGGTAAGCAATGTCCACCACATGGACTTGAACTGTGAGATCCCTAGTGAGAGACCCATATCCTACAGGAGGGCACTTGTTAACACTTGTCAAGACCAATTTCTGCAAAAGGAATACTCAAAAAAGAATCCACCATTGAATTCATCTTCTGAGGTTTCTGAAGGATTCACTGAAAATTAGATGCCCTGCCGTGCACGGGGTTCAGCTGTGTCTACCCCCACTTTCACCCACTCTGAGTGCAAGGACCCAGGAGCCCAAGCTGACACCATCAAGGAGCTCTTCCCTGTGGGTCTCAGACATGTCATGAGGAGAAGGCCTCCAAGACCAGCACAGAAAGTGCCCACATGTGCCCATGTGGACTCAGAACTGGGCAGGGTGCTTGGGCAATGAAAAAGCGATTTTGTGGATCTGTGGCTCTCTTCAAACTCTGGCAAAATGGAGACGTTTCAACAGTAAAGTTTTATTTCCTCTTGTATTTCCACGATGTTCTCAGCACAAAATCTCATTCCCTGTTCAGGAAACACTTACGTTCACTGTCAGGGAGAAGAGGTTCAAGAGCGAGATGCCTGCCCACAGGCTGCGTGAGTATTCTAGGGGACAGGACAGCATTCTTGCAGGACAGAACCCTTCCACCGGCCCCCCAAATCTGCTTATGGTGCAGTGTTCTTGGCTCAGGTGAAGAATCCTTTATGAATCTCAACGACTCTGAGAGATGACCTGAGGTCCCAGGCCATAACTGGGGTCAGTGGGCTTCTACGTCTCCTCTCCATGGGTCAGGAAGAGAACCTTGGGCCTAAGAAACCCAAGAGCAGAAGAAAGGCCTCGTCCATGTTGTGAGATGCACAATGGCCTGAATTGTTGCCTGCTGCCTCCTTTACGCCCCAGCTACTTCTCCTGTTTTGTTTTGTTTCTTAGTCTCTGTTTGCACACAGCAAGTCTGTTCCCACCCAGCAATTAGTGAGGAGGGAGTGGGATGGGGCTCGGTTGGGAGTGAACAGCACATGCCTTACCAACAGGAATGGGAGAGCTGTAGTCCCCGAGCCAACACCGTCAGCACATACAGAGATTCCGTCCGTGGTGGCTGGAGGCTGTTTGATACCCTCCTCTCCTCCTCTCTCTCCTCTCTTTCTGATGAATGGGGGAGCTCTTTAGAGCCCGAGGGTGTCTGCAGTGGGCCAAGTCACCCAGGCAGAGCCCAGCCTGGCTCATTATCATCCAGCCTGGGGATGCCCCTGGGGCAGCCTCAGCTCTCTCTGGGGCCTCTGCCACTGACCCCCACAGAAGGTGCTACCTCGTGCTGCACTCACACAAGTCTGTGCAGCTCATGGACCCTGCGCCATGGATACTGCCACTGGAGCAGCCTGGAGCTGCCCAGCCAGCACCCCTTTGGCCTGAGCTTATGGCTGATCTCAGAGCTCTGACCAGCTCCTGCCTCTGTGCCCTGAGCCATCCACGATCCAGGGATATGGTTCTTCCAAACCTCCCCTGTCCATTCCAGTACAAAGCACCTTCAGGGTCACGCGTTGGTGGGTTCTCCCTGCAGAGCAGAGACCCATGTCCATCCCCTCCTCCAAGTTCCTCTCAGATCATACTAGGTTTATCTCTTCCCCAAATCAATCAGTAGCAGCTCTTCAAAGATCTCTCAGGACCAGTGTTCAAGAATTTCACATCCAAATAAAAAAGAAACAGAAAGATGCCTTCACCGTTGGAGGTGCCTCCCCGCCAGCACGAGGGGCACCCACCCGAGTGTGTAGAATTTGTATCCCTAGAGGACTGGGCAGGCCCAATGCCACTCCAGAGCTACTGAGGAGAGACAGGTTCAAGTGTATGGCAAAGGAAGTCAGGGCAGGCCAGGCATCATCCACAATGGTCACAATTTTTAAGCTGTCAATCCCCACAGAAAGCTGCTGTCCTTGGTGTGGTGCAGGACAGAGCTCTCGGATGGAAGCACAGGAGATAGCACTGGGAACAGGAGTTCTGATTCAGCCCAGTGCATCCCTGTGACAGGGGCACAGTCCGACCCCAAGGGGCTGCCCACGATGATCCAGGGCCTCCATAGCTGTCTCCATCATGTGACCTTTGAACTGGACAGAAAGGAAGGGCTGTCTGCCACCCATAAGGTGTATGTCCACCTGCCCCCAGCAAGGACACATCTGCCCTCCATGGCAGCTCCCACCAGAGAGGGGAAGAGCCAAGATGGTGAGGAAGGGTCCCCTTTAACTGTGCTCAGCTCTGAAGGGTATTCAACTGACCCAACCTGGTAGATGCTTTCCAAACCAGCCCCCCACCTGGGGGCTACCTGATGGACAGAGGCAGGAGACAGCCAGCGTTTTCTAGCCATGCGTCAGGATCCTTTCTGACAAGGGAGACATGTGGAGATTTCTAGGTCACCGGGAGGTGCACTCTGGCTATTTTTACCTGAATCACTTGCACTTTTAGAGGAAGGACAGAGGTTGTTTCTTCTCTTCCTACTGGATGGTTGCTGCCACTAATGGAAAACAGCTGTCTTCAAAAATCGAAGGGAAAGGTTCAGTAAAACCAGCCATAAAACGGTGTTAAACTGTATTTAAACCTTTCTGAGTTCGGTCCCTGTCAGAAACTGACAGGTTGGTTTCTTTTCATGATCCATGGGGTAACCTTTGTTAGGACATCTTTATCACAGGGAAAGGCCCATCTGCTGGTGCCCAGTGCAGGACAACGATGCTCCAACTGCAGGGCCTGGTACGGGACCAAGAAGCCCCACTCCCCACCTCACACGAAGGTCTGACTGCTGATGACACGGGAAAGGAGATGGTAAAGCTGGGATACTTAGTTCTTGGGCTTTCCTTGCCTGTTTCAGCTCAAACGAAGTAGAGAAGTGTAGCGAACCTGCAGGCGTTTGTTGATGGTGCGTTTGAACTTTTCCGGTGGCTAAGAGTTCACTTCTAGGGGCAGAGGCAGAATGTCAGGAAATGGAGGTAAATGTAGTAAACTTTCACAGCACATGCGAAACAGTCAGATTCTAGTAAGACTGTGGAATCAGAGCTACTGAGTGACAACTATTTGACGTGGTTTTCTTACGAGTCGAGTCCAGCAGGTAGCACGCACAACAGTCTGAATCAATCCTCAGTTCTACTCGGGCACAAGCAGCCTTTGCCCAGGCCTGTGCCTTCCAGGCCACAGAGCCCTCAGACTCCGGGCTGGCATGGCAGGGTCCTCATGCCTTAGAGAAGTTTATATCCCAGAGAGGCCGTACTCACTCTGTTTCCAAGTTATCTGTTTTTGAAAATTTTTTTATTCATTTATTCATATGTGCATACATTGCTTGGGCCATTTCTCCTCCCTGTCCCCTCCCCCCGTCCCTTCCCCAGCCCCATCTCTCTTCCCCCACCCCCTTGCTTCCTCCAAATTATTTTTTTACTTCTCTCTCTGTGTATATATATAAATGAGCACTGTGAGTGCTATGAAAATTCCTTTTCCAAGAAGTTTCACTCTACAAATGGGGAAATAGCTCCAGCAGGTTCATCTGAGCCATTTCCATTCATCCTGCTATAGAAGGGGGTATGAAGGTGTCTTGATTGATTGTGAATAAGTGTTTCCAAGTGGGGTGAGAATTCTTTCATGAGATTTCGGTATCCCACTGACAAGAGAATTGCTGAACAAGCAGGCATTGGGCTGCTTGGTGGAGACAGGGATCCATGCCACATCGTCTCACAAACCCCAGGGGGCATCTACATAGCAGGGGACAGAGGCATGTCGTCTTGGAGCCTCCTTGGACCATACTTAAAGCAGAGTCATCCTCCTGGCAGCATTTGTCACACAGCCTGTGTCCGAGGATCTGGTTTGTCCCCCACTTTCTGCTCCTGGCACCTCACGTTGTCCACCGTGGATGCAGGAGTCAGCTCCCTTGAGGCTCAGCCCATTGGTCTTCTTCCTGGGGTCCTGCTGGCCACACCACAGTGAGGCTGTAGGACTGTTCAATGCTCCGGACAGTAAGGATAGAATTAGAACCCATTGGTGACAGAAGTCCCTTCTCTTCTAAATGATCTCACCCGCAACGCTGTACCAGGAGACATTTCCAATGCAAGACAGGGTCAGAATCAGCACCCATATCCACAAGGCCTGAGCACCAGGCAAAGTCCCACTGGACCCACCATCCTTCCTAGGACTGACCAGACACCCGTCTAAGCCCTGCACCTGCAGGCCTGGATGCCTTCCCTCTGGTCGATACACAGAGTGAGGAGGAACAAGTCTGATGTCATCTGCCAGAGGTGGTGACATCAATTGAAACCAAGGTTCAGCCAACACTGTCACACCTCGGGAAGAGCTGGGGATGCAATTGCCTGCTGCTCTGAGTCTTCTGGGCAGTCACTTGTAACCTTGAATACACTCTGTACGTCCTTCCCTCGGTGGCCTCGGGGATGTCCCAGGGATGTTTTATAAAGGCTAGATATTGCCTGGGGTGGGGTGGGGGCTCATTCCGTGTTCTTCTCTGCTCCTGTGGGAGTTGCAGTGCATTTGGGAACCAAAGGCATGTTCCCCCTGCGACTTCACCCCATCTCCCAGGAGCAGCCTCAGTGTCCCAGCTTCTAGGTGCAGCTGAGTGTGGAAGGCTGGATTGGCCCTTCCCCACTTCCCTCTCACCGTTCCTCCATTCCCTCTTTCCTCCTCCTTTCTTTCCTCCATCCTCTTCCTTCTTCTCTCCCTTCTTTCCTCACTCTCTTCTTTTCTCCTCCCTTCCTCCCTTCTTTCTTCTTCCCTCTCCTCCTCCCTCCTTCCTTCTTTCCTTCTTTCTTCCCTCTCTTTTCCTCTCCCCTCCTTTTCTCAAAGCCTCCCTCCAGAAATAACTGCCACACTCTGAAGATGATGCTTGTACTGCAGTGACCCCTACCTTTCCCCAAGGTCACTGCCCATCCTGAGGCCTCTGCAGTGAGGGGCCCCTTGTCAGGGGCCCAGATCAGCCACCCCAGGGCCTTTGTGAAGTGCATGGGGTTGAAAGTTGCCTCACAGGAAGCAGGTGTCACGTCCCATTCTGAGTGTGGCTGAGCCTCCCTCTAGCCCACTATGATACCTGCTGGCTTTGTTGTGGGATAATAATGGCCGCACTGCTGTACATTGCACACTGATCCACCAACAGTGAACTTGCTTTTCCTAAGTCCTCATTCCTGGAGTATGAACAGGATAAAATATTTATGCAGAGCTTTTTATTAGGTTGTGAGTCAGTGAGATGAAGAATGAAAGTGTGCCCAAGGGCAGAGTGAGATGGAACAGACCTGGCCCACTTCTCAGAATGCAGAGTTGAAGAAATGGACTCTACCCAGCGGTTGCTACAGTAGGAGTGTAGATGCCCTCCGGCCGGCCACTCACAAGATTCCCAGGACCGTGATGTTTTCTCCCCACTGTGCAAAAATTTCAATGCCACAATTGCAGCATCTCCAGAGAACTGGCTACTGCCTCTTTGGATGCCACAGCAAATTCAGAGCTAAGAGAGCTCGTCTGTGCCAACAGACACCACCAGGACACACGGGACCAATCAGAGGCTCCAGCTGACCTCTGCACTTGGGGTGAGCAGGGTTCCGTTTGGGGGCTGAAGAATGGCTGGACCTTGGTGAGGGGCATCTTCTCAGCCTGTGGGACTAGCACCCCAGGTCACAACCCAGCCTGGCCTGGTGGACTCTACAGGTCCAGTGTGGGCTCATTGGCTCTGGTCCATGGCCAACTATCCCAGGGCCTGGGAGTTCCTCCCTGGTGGGTCCTCCCTGCTCTGAGAGGTGTCCATCTTCTCCTTGCTCTGTTTGTGGTTCCTGGGCTCTTGGCCTGACCAAAGGCCTTCCTGTCGTCAATCTCTGTGGCCTCCAGTATGGTTTTGACATCTGTATGAAATCTGTTACCAGAAAGTTTAGTGTGGGTTCATACCGCAGTTGTTGGGTCTGGAGAGAGAACAATTCAGGCAAGACTCAAAAACAGTGAAAATGACAGTGAAGTTTTCTGGGAAAGGAGTACACTGTCATAGACTGCGTCATCTCTAGAGTGAGAACGACAGTACCAGCACATGGAGCTGGAAGATTTGTTGAGAAATTCTCAGTCCCAGGTCCATTTGACCCTCTTAGGAGAGGCTCCTGGACCTAGGTCTTTGTCTTGTAAAGTTAAAGAGTTACCTGTGTGAAACCCAGGCTTAGCTGAGGTTTACAGCAAAGAAAAGATTAAGCTTTAGGTGAGTGGCTGACTTCAAAGCAACCTGTGTTGTCTCCTGCATCTATGGGCTGCTCTGATCTTAACGGACTGGACACCTGTGGAGCTGGGAAGTTTAATTACAAATGATTTTCCTCCTCTTGGTGGCCACTGCTTATGTCTAACTGCTGCCTATCAAATCCCCCTTGTTTGGGAAACCTGGCTGGTTCCTGTCTTCTTGGAGGCCCGGTAGAGCAGGGTAGGCCTTGGGGTGTAGTCACCCAGGGATGGTGTGACACTCCCAGTTCTCACGGTGGCTACAGCAGGACTGGACAGCCCCTCACGTTGCGTCCTTCGTGGCAGAATAAGCATAAGGAGTGTAATTGCTGGTCCTACAGGAAGTGCACGTTTAATTCTGTAAGAAGTGGCCTCTCGTCCTGCATTCCCATCAGTGTATGTGTCACTCCTGTCAGGCCACTGGCCCTGCTGCAGTTGGCTCTCTGATGTCTGGGTATGCAGTGATCACACGGTTCCATCAGTTTTCATTCATACTTACCTGATGACCCTGAGGTGGCGTGTCCCTTTGTGCACTTGTCGGCTCTTCCTTCACCTTCTCTTTTTCAAGTTGTCAGAGTTCTTCCAGTTGTCTGGAGAAAGTGTGCACATGTGGCATTCATGCTGAGGACATTATCCTGTCCGTGGACTGCCTTGGTCATGTCTTTCAATGGGAAGTTTTAAATTTGGGGGGAGGGAAGTAGTGGGATTTGAACTCAGGGCCTTGCGCTTGCTGGGCAGGTGCTCTGCCATTTGAGCCACACCCTCCACCTTTTTTTGCTTTAGTTATTTTACAGGTGGGGTCTCGAAATTTTGCCCAGGTCCAGCTTCAGACTGTGATCCTCCCACCTATGGCCTCCCATGTAGCTAGGGTCACAGGCTTGTGCTGTCATGCCCAGCTTATCAATTGAAATGGGGGGGGTCTCACTAACTTTTTGTATGGGCTGGCCTTGGACTGTGATCCTCCTGATCAATGCCACCCAAGTAGCTGGGGTTATATGCACGAGCCATGGCATCCGGCTTTAAAATTTTTATACAATGTGTTTTGCCATATTTTTCTTTTCTGTTCACTTGTGTGCATGCATACATCCTATATTAGAAATCTTTGCACACCCAAGCTTTCACAGATTTTCTCTTGTGACTTTTCTAGAAATTTTACAGACTTAGATTCATGTCTGTGACATTGAGAGTTAACGCTGTATATGTTAGGTAAGAGTGGATGTTCACTTTCTTCCATCTGGATATCCAGTTGTTCTAATACCGTTTTTAAAAAGAGGATCCTTTTCCAATGAATTCTCTCAGCATCTTTGTCAAGCGACTCACCTGATTGGGAGTGGGGTCTTAACTCACGCTGCATTCTGCCCTATCAGTGTGTCTACCCTTCCAGCCATGTCCTCGGTCCCTGCAACTTTACAGTGAGCCTTGAGATAGCTACACTTTCTCCAATCTCATTCTTGCTTTGGAAAATTACTTTGGTTATTCTAGTTTGTTTGCACTTTCACATTTCCATATGAATTTTTAAAAACCATCCCATCAGTTTTTTTGTTTGTTTTTGTTTTTTTCAGTACTGGACTTGAACTCAGGGCCTACACCTTGAGCCACTCCACCAGACCTTTTCTGTGTTGGGTATTTTAGAAATAGGGTCTTTTTGCCCAGGCTGACTTTGAACCATAATCCTCCTGATCTCTGCCTCCTGAGTAGCAGGATTAAAGGCAGGAGCCACCATTGACTGGCTCATCTTGTCAATTTTAACTTAAAAAAAAATATCCACTGAGATTTTGACTGGGAGACTGTTGAATCAATAGATGAGATGAGGACATTATGGCTTATCAAAATCTAATCTTGCAATCTGAATTTCTCGGATTACTTAGGTCTGAGCTAATTTCCGTCAGCAATATTTTCTATAGTTTTAAGCAAGAAAGTTTTGCACATTGTGTGTTAAAGTTATTTCTACACCTTTATGTGTTCATAGGCTTGGTTTTTGAGATTTAAATTTGAAATGTTTGCTGGTAGCCTATAAAAATACATTTAATTTTTGGGGGGCAGTACTGGGATTTGAACTCAGGGCTTCACTTGCTGGGCAGGTGCTCTATCACTTGAGCCACTCCTCGAGCCCTACATTTGATTTTTTTAGAAACTATATTCTGTGCCTCTTCTGAATTTATTACTTCTGGTAGTTGTTTTGTAAGTAATCAACCATGTTATCTGCAAACAGAGACCATTTTGTTTCTTCTTTTCTGAACATTTATTTCTTTTCTTGCATTATTGCAATGGCTAGGCCCTCCACAGTAAGGCTGAACAGGAATGGTGGAAGCGGGCACCCCCTTGTCTTGGCCAGCATCAGTGGGAACGCATCTAAAACTTCTTCGTTAGGTAGATGTTAGCCGAAGATTTTCTTGTAAAGCCCTGCTGCCCCTGCTAGCCAATTTTTCAAGGAATTGGTGTTTAGTTTTTATAATTTTCATTATTGCTTGTCTTCTGTTTCTTTGATTTTTTGCTCCTCTATTAATTATTTATGCCCTTATTGACTTTGAGTTTACTTCTCTTTATCAGTCTTAAAGAGGTAGTCACGATCTTAAATCTTCATTATTTTTTAGTATAAGCATTCAAAGCTATACATTTTCTCTGAGCACTGTTTTGGCTGCATTCTGTTCACTTTAATGTGTGTGTTTTTAGTATTATTTACTATTAACTATTTTCTATTTTTCTTTTTGATTTCTTATTTAATCATTGAATTATTTAAAAGTATGCTGTTTATTACCAAAATATTTGTGATTTTTCTGGCTGTCTTATTGTTAAGTTTTAATTTAATTTAATTTTGATCAGGGAACATATTCTGTATGGCTTCAGTCCTTTAAAATTCATTGGGACTCATTGTATGGCCAAGCATAGGATCTGCTGCAGTGAGCGGACCGCGTGCACCCGTAAGAACCGAGTCTGCAGCCATCCTGTGCCGTTTCCAGGCACTGGTGAGCCCAGGTGCCTGAGGTGGTGGCCAGGCCATGCTTGTGGCTCTTTATCTGCTTGTTCTGTCAATGGCTGAGAGAGGGACATTCAAGTCTCACAGTGACTGTAGAATTATTTCCCTCTGTGATTGTCAATTTTTGCTTTATGTACTTAGGAACTCTGATTTAGGAATATAAACATTTGTAGCTGCAATGCCTTCCAAATCAACCAACCAAAATTGATCATTTTGGAATGTCCCCCTTTATCTTCTGTGATGCTCTTTGCAATCACAGAGGTGTGCTGGATCTCTGCAAAGAGATGAAACTCAGTCCCTCCATGTCCCTGTGCTGGATTGTAGGACATCTCTTTCCATCTGCTTACTTTGAAGCTATCTGTGCATCTACCCTTAAAGTGTGCCTCTTAGAGGCTGTGCACACGTGGATCTTTTTATTAAGGCATCCAGTTTTAGTCTCTACCTTTTTCCTGACGTGTTTACTCCATTAATATTTAATTATTGATATGGTTGAAGTTAGTTCTCCACCTCATCTGTTGCCTTTTACTTCCATTTTAGTTTTCAACGGGCTTTCAAACAACCTCTTTGTAACATTTTCATGTCATGTAGCCAGTGCTTTAGGGACTGTGATGTCGCACTCTCCTCTACTTGCAGTCTGTTTAAAGATATCATTGCCACACTTCACACAAATGTGGAAACCTTGCCTCCCTCTATGGCCACTTATCTCTTCCATCTTTCCTGTTGTGATGACTAAATTTGTTATATCTGCACACCTTATAAGCCCACAAGACAACTTTTTATTCCTATAGTTATATGATTTCAAGGAAATTAAGAGGAAAACATATTATTTTGCTTATGCAAATATGTTCTATTTCCAAAACTCTTCACTCCGAAAGGTCCGAGGGGACACTTTGCTGAGGGAACAAACTGCCGGTGGCAAATTCTCTTCACTTCTCTTTATCTAAAAATGCCTTTGTTGCACCTTCATTCTTGAGAGATATTCTTGTGGAATATCGACGTTATTTTTCTCTTCCCATTCTGGGACTCCAGTGTCTCCTAAGTCAGACTCCTGAAGCGCTCTTTCTTTCTCTTCTTTTCATGTTTCTGTCTTTTTTTGGATTAGTTTGTTTCTAGTGATCTGTCCAGTCACTGGCATTTTCCTCTATCACGTCTACTTTGCCCATTTTGTAGTTTTAAACAGTTACTTAGTGTTAGAAATACCTTTAAGTGTCACTAGACTTTGGAGTGTCACCAGAGAGATGACACACTCAGAAGTCAACATGCAAGGCAAAACTTACTTCTGCAGAAGGGTGCACCACAAAGGGCAAGCGCACGCTGCAGGAAGTCCTCCGGGGTTTTCTCTCTCACCCAATGCTGCCCCTCCCCTGAACTGGGCAGGCTTTGGGTTCACAGTCCACACAGTTGGCTAATTGGAACGAGGACATCAGGAGGGGGATTTGAAGACAAAAGAAGTTTAAAAGCTCAGGGAAGCAAAAACTGTTCTAGGTTATCAGCTCCAGAACCAGGGCATCTAGCAGAATTCTGTCCGACTGAGGATAAGAACCCTTGGTTCGCAACAGAAACTGTCATCACGTTAAGCAGAGTCCATGAAGCGAGTTAGTGAGGCTGACATTTTAACAGCGGTGGTTACTGATTAAATCCTTTGGCAGAAAAGACCCAACCTGAGCTCATTCTCACAATTTACAGTTCTTTTCTTCAAACTTAGTATTAATTGACTTTTGGTCAAGCCTGATCACTTATTTGTCCCCCATCCTTATCATTTTAAAGGGGTCTGAACATTTTAAGAGGGCCTCTTTAGTCCATCCTGTCCTTGAGGCTCGTCACCTACATTCTATGACTACCACTCATTATTTTGGTGAGACTCCTTTTTTTTTGTTTATCTTGGGAAAGTTGTGTTAGTCTCCTTTAGGGTCTATATTTTATCCCTTTAGATGTCTGTGTTTAGGAATGTTTTATCCTGTTTTTCTCATCTAGAAAGAAAAACTGTGTGTCTCCAAATCTGTGTGCAAAGCTGTTTTTTTTTTTTAATGTCTTCTTAAATGTTTTGTTTTTAAGTATCTTTTTAAATTTCCTTTGCCATTGTCCCTTTACATCCCTGGGGTTATTTTCCTGTTTGTTCTTAGGGACATTTTTGCCCTCACACTTGTCCCTTTACACTCCCCCCTCCCCAGAGGTAGCCCTGACTTCCATCAGGAAAAGGGGTGTCATCTCTGCCTGACCGATTTAGGCTGAAGGGGGTGTTGTGGGGCCCTGGGACAGCCAGTCAGGGCCTCCTCAGAGATGCCAGGGGTCTGTCATGGAGTCCTTGGTACCAGGAGAGGGACTTTGGCTTGTGCAGGTCTGCTTTCAACACCATCTGGAGTTTGATTGTGTCCAACCTTAAAGAAACAAACTTGACAAGCAGATTGAGAATGTGTAGATCAAACATTAGTAAAATAATTATTTCAGCCAAGGGGCTGAATAGAGGAAGGAGCCAGGTTAGAGATGGCAGCCAGGGTGTAATTTCCTCCACACTTGTCCACAACTTGTGTATTTATTAATTGACTCCTTAACCATTTAGCTTTATTGAGAACTATTTCTGATGCGTGTCCACTTGTCCAGCGGCATTGATTTGCAGGCAGCAGGAGGTACTGGCCATAGTACCTTTTTAAATGTTTAAAACTGGAATTTCTCCCGTACTGAGTAGCATTACCATGGCGACAACACATTATCAGTAGGCAACTAACTTGTCTCCTATAGTCTAAATGAGGGGTCTCCATACACGTTCAAGAAAACCCCACTGTCTTAAATCCGAAATTAAAAACACCGTCTCTAAGTATCACAGGGCATGTCTGGAGCCAGTAGAAATAATCAGTTTCTCTGTATTTGAGTAGAAGGCCCTGGCTAAAAACATGACTTTGTCTTTTGTCAAAGGTGCCTGAAAGGGCTTTCATGTCAGCTAGCCGCACGTGCCTGAGAACCACTTCTTTAACCCTCTCAGCTTTGTTTTTGAGAGGTCTGGCACGAGTGACTCCATTTGAACTTTAATGGCATTCCCTCATTGTCTGCAAACTGTTTGCCTCTGAGCGGTCACCTCTGAAGATTTATTTTGATTGGTGATTTTTGTCCCTCCTTGTGAGAATTAGCTTTTTCCTGGGTGCCCCACATTGTGTGGGGAGGTGTGTGGAAGTAACAGCAGGTCAGATGGAGATCAGTGCCAACTAGACACTTGTGGCCAATTTTAAGCAACGAAAAGGCTTAGAAGGACTTGCTCTTAGATAGTGGGCTTCCCGGCAAGACAATACAAAACAAAATCCAACAAAAGTGGATTTTTTAAAAGCTAATTTGCTTCACAGATGAGACTTGGTTAGTCTTTTTTTTATTGACTTGATTGTAAATGCCCCAGAAGGATCAGAACTGTAATGATAAAAACTTAAAATAGCCATGGTTAAAATTCTCATGGACAATTTAGCAGCTAACAGAACAGTCTAGGCATTTTACTGTTCACAGAATAATTATGGTTGGTAGCATTATAATTATAATTATTGCACCATTAATTTTTTCTTGTTACAGTTAGGAACACATGTATACAAACCTGTAAAAGGCTAGCATTAAATTTTAATTTGAAGGGCACCAGCTTGGTACAGTGTTTATCTAAACTTTGTATTTTAGAAGGCTTGATATACTTGGAAAACAAAAAAATATTTAATATACAGGAGCCAGCAACTGCATCGCAGCTCTCTAGAGGTTATACATACATATTAGTTTAGTTGTTACCCTTGGAGTAAAACCTTAGATTTTTCCCGTCAGTTGAAGGGGCCAAATCAGTGACCCCAAATAGCCTAGCCCTAGACACATACAGGGTACTAACTGTGTTAGAATCTCCTGAGACAATAGCTGTTTAACCCTGAGGTCCTCTAGAAGACTTGACATAAACTGATTCTTAAATAAACTTGTATTTAGTTACGACTCACTGTTCATGGGGACCAAGTGTGGAGTTAGGAAACCGGATGGCTGACATTAACAGACGGCTCAGGACAGACAGCAGGGTTCTGCTGACCTGCAGTCAGTGGAGCCCCCAGAGTTCACAGACTCCAGCTGAGCATCCCAGGCTAATTCCCTCTGCCTGCCACGTGGAAGGAGTTGACAATGCACAGCCCAGTGTTTGAGAGTTAACGGCACACACGCCAGTTTGTTTGATTGAACTAATTCCCCAGTCTGTTGATTCCAGTAAAATCTAGAGGTCTCAAGACCTCCAGCACAGTTTTCTTTTTTTAATCCTATTTAGGGGGTGTACGTTTGTTTTATTTTTAGTTTGTTTTATCCTCGTATCCATGCAGCAGCACTCGCTGTGCTCAGCTGCCTGTTCTCTCTCTGTCTTAATAAACTCTTGTTCTCCTACTTGAGTGTCTTGGGAAATTTTTGGATCAATCCGTAACACCAAAACTCCGTCAGTTATCATGGTAAAACAAAAACCTTTCCTTTAAGAGGTTTTTGGGGGTTTTTTTTGTAAATGTTATCGAGAATGGAACAATATTTTTAAGATAGCCTTGTTATGAACTTAGAGAATTAAATTTTAATTTAATATCAGTACATTAAATTTTGACCTTACAAAATCTTTAATGTAACTTAGATGTTAGTAACTTAATCACTTACATAAACATTTATAAGCTTCATTTTTTTATGACAACTTACTCTGAACCCCGGCAGATCTTGTCTTTATCCTTTTTTTAAAACTTTGGGTCAATTTTTGAGGACAAACCTTTCTTTACCTAATCTTTTTTTTATTTAAAAGTATTTTTTAACTTTTTACTTTTAAAAGCATATCCTTAACATCTTTTATAATTTTTGTTACATGTTCGAAATAACTCATAAAACCTTTTTACTTAGAGACTTATATTTGCATGAGAAAAATAGAAAGAAAGCAACCTTAAAGTTATTTTTTGTATAAAAACAATTTGCAGAAAGTCCATTTGTTTATAGACCCAGGTATTATAAGACAGAATTAAATCCCATATTTTATTTACCACAGAATGAAACAGGCCAATGTTCTTTTTTTAAACAATCTAAATTTTAAGATTCCTGGGTTGCAGGCTTGCCTCCTGGCCCTTTATTTTTTCCTCTAGTCTGAGCTGAGCTTTAACCCCTGAATGCATGTTAGTGAGACAGGATTGAAACAAGTTTGAAAACTGTTTTTTTTTTTTTTAAAGTAGCAATAGAATAGAGCAGAAGAAACAATTTGTTTATATATCTCTACAATAAGGACCATCCTGAAGGTGTTTACATAGTTATATGCAAAAAAGGGTGTAAACAATCTACAACAGAGCTCCCCAACACAACACCCTGTGTTTTTTTGGTGTTGTTATCTTGAATATCACATTAACCTTGTAACAACAGCCTAAGAACCATTTTGAAGATGTTTATACACATATAAAAGTTTTATAAATTAAGCATGCCCAAAAAAATGTCAATTTAAGTGTGCATGAGATGAGCTGGAATTCTAGGAGCAAATTAAGTTTTTGCCCAATGCTCTTTTAGAGATATAAACAAAATGACACATAAAAAAATTAGAGTGCACTCTCAGAAAAACCTTTTAAACCATACCCAGAGGGCTACCCAGTGGAATGGTGGATGATGCATCTGTTCCCTTGTGAGTCTCCCTCTTTGGAAATGAATTTTTGTTATCCATCCCTTAATCTTGGTTGTGTATTTCCCTGGGAAAAGGCTCAACCGCCCCCCTCCCTGTACTGGAGGTTTCTTGCATTTTATCTGTACCCAGAAGAATATTCAACCCCCTGTATTGGAGGTTTCTTATATTCTACCCAAAGTGCTTCCTCTGCCTCAGGAGTCAGCACTTGCTTTGTGTCTGAGCCAAGTCCCAGTCACACCCACACAGTCTTTGGGATGTCCAGACCACAAAAATAGTACTCAACTTTCCTACCTTGGTCCATGCACAGAGTTAACCTGGTCCTCCACGGTGCCTGCTTGGGCTGGCCCTTTTTCCTGTATTGCCAACTGACTTTTGATTTGTAGTTTATTGTCAGCCACAGAGATAGTGGATTTCCCCAGCCCTGAAGCCACTGCAACAAGGCTGTGGGATGAGTCTCCCTCTGAGGAGGGGGATCTTCATGGCTCTGTGGGTGACTTGAAAATCCCAGATGGGTTTCCATATAGTTAGAAATATCTTTAAGATATTGGGATGTCATGAGAGACGACACAACTCGTAAGTCAACAGGCAAGGCAAAATTGACTTCTGCTGAAGGGAAAGAGCAAGCGCACCCTGCGGAGTCTGCTGGGTTTTATTTCCAATGCGATGCTGCCCCTCCCCTGAAGGTTTTGTGTTCACAGTCTACACAGTTGGCAAATTGGAAAGAGGACACTGGGAAGGGGCTTTCAATACAAAGAAGTTTAAAAGCTCAGGGAAATAACTGTTTTAGGTTATCCGGAACCAGGGCATCTAGCAGAATTTTGTCCAGCTAAGGGTAACAACCCTTTGTTCTTAACAGAAACTTTTATCAACGTTAAGCAGAGTCCATGAAGCGAGCGTTTGGGAAGTGAGTTAGTGAGACTAACATTTGTAACACGGTCGTTACTGATTAAATCCTTTGACAGATAAGACCCAGTCTGAGCTGATTGTCACACTTAAGCTGTCACCTCTCAAGCCTCTACTTTTGGTATTGTCTGTTCCCAACAACTGCATCCATTATAAGTTCACTTCTTTCCTCTGAGCTGTTCCAAGTTCCTTTCTGGACATCCCAGCGTGGGTCCCTTGAGGTCAGTCTTGGCTGTCTTTTTCTTGTCTTGATGCCATTTCCCGGTTCTTTATAGTGCAAGACCTTGGATTGCATCCTGAGTGTTGAATTTTAAGTTGTGTAGACTGTGGATTTTATCACATTTCTCTAAAGACTATTGTTTTTGTTTTGTAGCAACTATACTGGTTGTGTTTAAACTGCAGCCTCTGCCTCTCCAACGTGCAGCAGCTCAGGTTCCATCCAGGGCTGCTTGTCTGCCTGCTCCGTGTAGGAGTTAGGATCAGCCAGATGTGGTATGTAGCTCTCTGCTTCCCAGCATTCTCTCTTTCTCTCTCTCTCCTCTCTCTCTCTCTCTGTGTGTGTCTTATACACACACCACTCAACACATACACAACACCTACACACATGACACACGGACACAATACACACACACAAATACACACACACATACACACACACACACACATATGCACTCAGGCAGCTCACGTGTCCTGGGGTCCCTCACCTGTCCCCTCTTTCCCCAAAGGTGGAGACTTTTTGCAGACCCTACTCTCCTGTACAGCACAGCAATGTCACTGCCTTAACAACCACAGGTCCTGGTTGCTGCCCCAGCTCTGACTTCCTTCTAAAGTCCACCTGCATCTTGTCGCACACCAGAGCCCTCAGTCACTGTCTCTGTGTTTTACTGGGCTTATGCCGACTGTCATCGGGAGGACCCGTGCGTTAGGCCCTGGCTCCTGTATGTTGGAAGTAGACCTCCTGTGTTTCCTTGTTATGACATTCTTTGGCTGACACTCATGGTTTTGACTTTGTTCCCAAAGGCCATAATAGCACAGCACTGTCACTCATTGGATGCAGATACTCCAGCCATAAGCTCCCACAACCTCAGGAGTGTGTAAGAAAAGCCACAGGAAAGTGGAGCAATTAGACCTGGCTGCCAGGAACTTGGGGTTGGTGTTGATGCAGCCCTAATGCTGACCACAGCTGCTCCCTGGAGCCAGCTGCATTGCAGCTGCAGGCCGCCATTCCTCCCTCACCCCACAGGCCCTGGTCTCCCCAGGCCAGTGCCTCCATCTTGCACCTGCTGCCCAGGAGAACAGGAATCCAGAGGAGTTGGCAACTCCCCCTCCTCTTGTGTTCCCAGTGGATCTGGTCCAGCTACAAATCAGGTTATGGATCCCACAAAGACACCTTTGTCCAGAGGACAGCAGAATCCAGGACAGACAAGCCTGCAGGTAACATCGACATGGAGCTTTTGGTGAGGAAATGTGTGGGTAAAAGACATGGGGAAGAAATCAGTCCTTAGGGGAGCCTGTAGAAGACCAGGAACCAGGACCTCAGCCCTCCAGGAGCCCACAGAGGACACAGGGATGAGGACCTCAGCCCTCCAGGGGCTCATGGAGGACCCAGTCTCAACCCTGAAGTCTCTAGAGTTTATAGAACCAGCATTCACTCAGGGCAATGGAATTCATCGTCCATATTTTCTCTGAAATGACTCCAAGCATTAGAATTAAATGCAGGAGAAAAACCTGCCAATTTTCTGCCAGATTAAATGTCAAAATACCAAATTACATTCCTTCTAACCTGGAGAACCTAAATTAATGAGAACAAAGGCGTTAATAAACAAAGCCCTGCCCTGCCAAAGGTAGCATTAAAAAAACCCAAAAAGCAGAAAGCACTTTCTTGGGTGTTACAGGGAAATTCCTTCCCAGAAAGCATCAGAAAGGGACAGCAGTGAAGGCAACCTTGACACACATGTGACTGTCAACACCCATAGCTGAGACGGGGACTCTGCCCGGCAGCTGTGCTCAACACACCACCCCCATACTGCAGCCCTGCCATCTGCTGCTGCGTGGGTCCTCGTGTGGATGCCTGGGCTGGGCCACGATGCCAGCTCACAGATGTGGAAACGGAGGGTCCTCGTCTTTCTTGGGCCCGGTGGACTCCGGCTACATCTTCAAGCACCAAGCTTCTCCATCGGCCTTCTCTCGGGGATGCTAAATGCACCATGACACAGCATGTCTGCCAGAAGTGGAACACGGACATTTCCATTTATTCAGAGTTTTGATGCTAATTAAAATAAACCTTAAAAACTGTGGACTAAGGACCCCCTTCCCCTTCTGGTTACCACCTCCTCAGACAGCTCCCTCTAGTTCTTGTTTCTTTCTTTCGAGTACTGGAGATTGAACTGAGGGACTTGCTAGGCAAGTGCTGTACCACTTGAGTCATGCCCCAATTCTTTTTGTTTTTCAGATATGGTATCGTGCTAGCTTTGCCAAGGCTGGACTCAAACCTCAGTCCTACTTTCATCTCCGTAGTAGCTGGGATTACAGGTATGTTCCACCAAGCCTTGCCTCTAGGTTCTTTGTAATGTGCTGCTTTGGGGGATTTCCCAAAAGACACAGCAGAGTGAATTTTACAACAAACCCGTGGGCTTCACACCCTTCAGCATCACCCAGGGCAGTCTTGTGTTATTGACTCCCTAACTGAATTGCTCTTGAGCAAATCCCAGACATGAGGTTTCATCTGTAAATGCCTCGGGATGCTTTTCCAAAGGATAGGAACCTTTTTAGATCAATAACCACAATACCACTTAGCGCCTAAAGTGAGCAATGACCAATCCTCCAAGACACCACAAGGGAGCAGGCGGGGTTTCTAAATGCCTTGTGCATCTCATTTTGTTACGTGTTGCTTTCTTTTGCTGTTTCAGGGTCTGGTAGCACACCTTGTCTCTCCAGCTCTTCTCATTGCATCCTCCATTGCAGTTTATGAAATGGTCGTGCTGTGGGGTCCAGACTGCATCGTCTGCCCCTTCTGTGGACCGCTAGTAGGAGCAAGGCACGATCACACTTAAGGTTCTTTGCTTTTGTCAGGAAGCCTCCATCAGGATGTAAGTGACAAACTGCTTGTTTTCCTTCTCCAACATGTGAACCTCAGTAACAATTTCAACAGAGGACTCTTTCCATGGATGGATGGACAGACAGATGGACTCATGGAGCCCTGCCCTGAGACAGGCTTGTACACAAAGGACTTTCCCCCAGCCTTCACTCCACACATGCACAGCTTCTTTAACTTCTTGTTTGAATGATTAAAACTTACAGAAGAGCTGCAGGAACAGTAGACAGAGCACTCCCCATCTCTTCACTGAGTCCCTTTATTGTCAACTTTCTGTCACATTTGAGAATTTACTGCAGGCACTGACCACCCCCTACCCTAAACAGCTCAGTGTGTTCCCCAAAGACAGATAGCTGCACACTGCAGCCGGACCCCGACATCAGACCAGCGTTGGCCCAGTGTCTACCTCTAGCCCACCATTGCTGTTCAGATCTCACCAGGAGCCCCAGTGACCTCTTTCAACACCTAGGACTGAGCCCAGGGCCACGAAGCCAGGTCCCGCAGCCCTGGGTCTCAGCGGGCGTGAAGCAGTTGCTGGGTTCTCATGATTTCAGGACCTGGGCCGGCAGCGGCTCTGTGCACTGTCTTTCCATTTGTCTACCACATGGTTATGATGTTGTGTATTTGACAGAATGCAGATGTCATGCTTGGCTGATCTCAGGGCCACATATCAGGGTCACACATGAGGTCATCTGTCCCTTGGCTTGTCGCTGGCAGATGCTAGGTTTCTCCAGGTTAAAGCTCCTTAGTAAGCATGATGTGGTTGGCAGGATAGAGATTCACTGGAAATGCTCATGTCCTGATGCCTGGAGCCTGGAATATGCTAGTTACAGTGACAAAGGGGATTAAGACCACAGCGAAGAACAGGGCGTAAGTCAGCTGGCCTGGAGATGGGAGGTCACTCTGGACTACCCCAGAAGGTCCCGTGTACACATAATCCTTCTGAGGGAAGAGGGAGGTCAAATTCAGGGAGAGGGTCCAATCAGCCACCTGTGGCATTGAAGGTGGAGGATGGGGCCTCGACATGCTGATGCCTCCACCAGGAGGCCCACCAGAGTTCTGACCCCAGGATGTAGGAGGATGAAAAGTTTGTGTTGTTCAAAGCCACCAAGTTCATGCTAATTTGTTGCAGCAGCCACAGAAAATGAGCCTATGTGGCATGCATGAATTAAAACACACTCAGTTCCTGTCTTCTGGGGAGATGTTTACGATTGACCAGGTCAGTTTCCTGCTCACCAGAGCTCCTCCTGCTGGAGTCCAGCCTGTGGAGGAACATTCCTGCCTAAGTTGCTGGCAGGAGTCACTTTTGTGACTCTCTCTGAGGTGGGGTTTCCTTTCTCAAGGTTCACTGCTCGCCCGAGCCTTTTCCAGTGGACTCTGCTGCTTCCACTCACAGAGCTCTGGGCTGTCACTGCCTGGCCCCGGCAAGAGCCAGCGAGAGCCCCTCAGGCCGCATCTGTGCTTTGGACACGGTTCACTCTTGTCTTCTGATGAGATGTTCTCAGTTCTTCTTGGGATTTCTCTGCCTCACTCGGAGTCAGTGAGCCCTGCTTCCCTCAGTGGCAAATAGCCCTGGCTTATGCATGTGAGTCCTTCAGGGTCAGCGTGAGGGTGTGTGCATGAGCAAGAGAGAGAGAGAGAGAGAGAGAGAGAGAGAGAGAAGTACATGCATGGTATTTGCCTGTGTGTACATATATATGTGTGCATGCATGTGTGTAAATATGCATGTTTGTGTGTATAGTGCACGTATGTATATAAGTGTATCTACGCATATGCAATGTGTGCACATATGACACTGCATTGTGCACATGCATGCATCTGTGTACAGGTGTTATGTGTGTGTGTATGCATGTGTCTCTGTATATGTGTGTATGTGTTATGTGTATTGCACACGTGTGTATCTAAATGTGCAACCCTTTCCCGGGCCTTGCTGGCTCCAGAAATATGCCCACCTCCTTTCCCAGCACAGTGACTTCAGGGGTTGGAGCCCTGGGTGATCTGTTGTCCAGGACTCCTGTGACCTCTCTTCCATTCTCCTCAATACTGCCCCACCATGCCCACGGCCTCCAAGACTGCTCTCGGCATGACTGCCCAACTTGGTGGTACTTGTCCCCTCCCAGGGGGAGGGTTCTGGGCTCAGTTTGGGAAAGCAGCTCACAAGACTTCTCCGGATGCACCAGCCTGCCATCCGAGAACATTTGATGAGAGGCAGGGAACCCAGTGGCCCTGCATGCTGATGGCACGCACAGCTTCTCCCTGGCCTGGTCATGTGGCCTCAGGCACTGCCTGTGCGTGGAAGAGGCCCAAAGAGGTGAGTCTGCTGGCACAGGTCTTTGGGGAAAACAACCTATTCAGAACTCGGGCAGGCGGGAGAGTCAGAGAGAGGAGCCTGGGGTCTGGAAAGAGTTCTGAGTCACGTGAGGACAGCAAGGGACTCGGGGAGGGCAGCGGGGGGGGGGGGGTGGAGAGCAGGTGCCTCCTGTGGGGAGCCAAGGAGAAAATGGTGCATTTCGGGAAATATCGCTGGTCGTTATAGCTGGACCTCTCTTCTTTAAGACAGCAGGAAAATATGGAGCTGCGTTTCGCTGAGGTTTGACCATCTCCGGCCACTGCAGGCCATAGCTCTGTGAGGCGACCCTTCCTCCTTCCTGGGCTCAGTCCTGACCAGCACGAAAACTGAACAAACCTCTGGTGCCTCAGCCAGTGCCCTGTCTGCATCTGGGGAGCCAGCCTGTGACATGGATTCCAGGTCAGGTAGATGCAAGGCTTAGGATCCAGGCCACACTCCAGGCCGTCTTACCATGTGGAAGCGGGGAACCCGCAGACCAGCACTCCCGCCTGCGGGATGCCCCAGGAGTCTGTGCCTTCCCCAGGATATGCCAAACTGCACCTGCCTCAAGGCCTGCTCAGCTTTTCCTGGCTCCCAGCACCTCCTCACGCTCTTTTCAGAGGTAATGAGATACCATCACCCTGGTCTCGAGCCCCCCGTACCTGGCGGACAAGTCTGCACCCCAGCTCTCAGCTCAGCCCTCCACCAGGCTGTACAACCAGACTGCCCAGTCAGCACCCTGTGGCCTCTGAGCGTGGAAAGCTGTCTGCATCTGACTTACTCGCGTCTAAACCCTCCCTGTGTTTCCTAGGGGCTTCTTCCTGAATCCCAGCCAAAGCCAGGTGGTGGGAGAAGCCAGGCAGGGCCAGCCCCCTCCCCAGTGGCCAGGTGGAGATGTCCCTGCTCCTCCCCCCCAAAGGCCCCTGTGGCCGTGAGACCTGGAATATAAAGCCACTGCGGGTGTGGCTTTAAATAGCTTTGCAGTGAGACAACTCAGCTTAGAGGAGAGGAAGGTAATAACACCTGACAAGTTTTATTTTTACACAGATCTGTCCAGCTGCAAGAGGGGCTTACATAACCCAGGCCAGAATGTTTGCTAAATCTGAGGTGAGCTCTCGAAAAAGAGGGGCGGGGTGGGGCGAATAGCGGGAGGGATTGAAGGAGGGAGAGAGAGCGAAAAGGATGGAGGGAGAAAGAGAGACAGACAGACAGACAAAGGGCAGAAGGATGGAGTGTAGAAAGAGAGGGAAAGAAGTAAAGAAGAGAGAAAGAGAAAGAGAGGGAAGAGGAGGAAAGAATCTGCAGAGGAAGGGGCCAAAACAGACCTGCTTGGACTGCCCTTGGCCACCACCTGGTGGCCATCAGTGTTCACTGCAGATGTGAGGTGACCTGGCTGGGCACTCAGCTGAACCCTTATCTGTGACACACTTGACTCACTGAGGCAGGGCATCAGGGAGAGGTCAGTCCAACCTGTGCCAGGGGCCAAGCCCTAAAGCTTGGGTGATCATCAGCCAGGCAGGCTCTCCAATTGAGGATGGGGAAAGCTCCTAGGCAGAAGCGGGCATCACAGCAATGACTCCCCATGGTGGTGGTGGTGGGAGAGAGTTGTGCAGGACCCTGTCCTGGCCACTGGGGGCCCTGTTCTGGGGTTGGCATCTGAGGCAGCCCTGATGAGGTCACAGAGTGCACAGGCGACCTCCTTCTCACAGAGCAACCTGGTGTTCTGGGTCTGAGGCTGAGGTACTGAGGTAGGGTATGCCTGAAGTCCCAAGTAAGAGGTAGAATGGCTTGAGGTCTCTGGTCACTGCTGTTTTGGATGCCAGGAGGACCAGAGGGATCACAGTCTGTGTGTCCTCAGCAGAGAGACTTGGTCCAAGGGGCAGGTGAAAGAGGACACTGAGGCCCCCATGAGTGAGGGGTGGGGCTCCGAATGGGGCTCAGCCACCACCCTGAACACAGAGACCCAGTTCCAGTCCAGCCACAACCTTGACCCTGGCTTCCTGGATAACCCACATGAGCTCAAAATCCCCATGTCAGTAGGAACCTTCCAATCTGAAGAGCACAGGAAAATAATTTCTGGAAATGAATGTTGGGTAATAATATAAGTGGCCTGCTATAAGTGCATATGGAGTCCCAGAAGGAGACAAGAAAGACAATGGGGCAGAAGTTTTAGAGAAATAATAATCAAATTTTCCTAAATTTTGATTTCCTAAAAGCATATATTTACAGATCCAATAAGCCCAGCAAATACAAGGCAAAATAAATACAAAGAAATCACAACTAAAGACATCATGATCAAATTAAAAAACACAGATAAAGAGAAAATCTTTAAAGCAGCAGAGGAAAGTGAAAAATGACACAGAGGACAATCATAACATAAGTGGTGGCTGACTTATTGGGAAAATGATACAAAAGGGCCGGGATCATACCTGGAAACCAAGTTAGTTGGGAGTCTGAGATCGGGAGGATCAAGGTTCCAGGACAGCTCAGGCAAAAAGTTTTGCAAGACCCCATCTCAACAGAAAAAAATCTGGGTATGGTGGTACACACCTGTCATCCCAGTGATGAGAGATGGCATAAAACAGGAGGGTCGCTGTCCAGGTTGACCTGGACAGAAAAGTAAGACCCTGTCTCCAAAATAACCATAGCAAAAAAGAGAAGCCTGCCTCAAGAGATAGAGCATCTGTGTAGCAAAAGGGAAACCCTGAGTTCAAACCCCACTACCACCACCAAAAAAATTAAACAAGAAAAAAAAGCCTACTTTCAACCCAGAATTATATGTTCAGCAAATGTAGCTCTTGTAAAATAAAGGCAAAATAAATTTATCTTTGGATAAGCAAATATTTTTAAAAAAAAATTTGTATCCAGAAACCTGCACTATAAGACATGGTGAAAGAAGTTTTCTGGCTGAAGGGAATTAACATCAGATAGTAGCTGGATCTATAGGATAAGCTATACAAAGCACATCAGGGATGGCAAATGTGCGAGTGAATGTAAAAGATGAGATTCTTTTACACTCTGGATTCTTCAAAAGCCGATGAATGTTTAAAATAAATGTGATGGCATTGGTTCTAGAGTCCACTCTGCACACAGACTTAAAATACATGAAACAAAGAAAAAGAACAGTAAATGGAATTGTACACTGGCAAGGTTCTCGTCTTTTAGGTGAAGTGGTTAAATATTTCAGTAGACTGAAAACTTTAGGGTGTGTTTTCTAATGTTGAAAGCAGGCAATAAAAATACTTGTGCAAAAAGGCAGAGGTGGAAAGCCACTAGGGGAGTTAAAAAAATATTCAATTAACTTTAAAGAAATCACAAAAGAAGGAACAGAGAAGCAAAATGGAAGGGAGCGAAAGAAAATGAATACCAAAACCATAGATGTAAATCCAACGACACCAATAATTTCATTAAATATAAATGGGCTAATTCCTCTATTAAAAGGCAGAAGTTATCAGGTCAGATTTTTAAAGATAAAAAAGTTGGGCTGGGGGTATGGCTAAGTGGTGGAGTGCTTTGCCCAGCATATGTGAACAACTGGGTTCAATCCCCAGCACTGCCAAAATAAGTAAATAAATAAATGCAAATGCTACTCTATGCTACTTATAGGAGACAATATTTTAAATGCAAAGCAGTGTAGTTCGAAAGCGAAAAGATGAAAAAAACCAAAATTGCCAAGAGTGAGCACAAAAAACTAGAGTAAATGAATATTAATTACCTTAGTAATTAATAAATATAAGACAAAGTAGATTTAAGGTAAGGGACATTACCACTGATAAGAGTCAATTCATCAGTAAGACATAAGAATTATAAATGAGTGTTCGTCTAATAAAAGTACTTTAAAATACACAAGGCAATAACTGAGAAAACATAGTCTTCAATCATGGATGCTATTTTAACACTGACAGAATTAGTGCACATTAAATTCTTGCCAAAACAGAAGTACAAATCAAATTTTTAAAAAAAAATCCAACATATTGAGACACATGGCATATTCTTTGATTATAGTGGAATTAAATTAAAAATTGATGCCAGTAAGATATCTAGGAAGGTCTTCTGCTTGCCAGACATCAGCAATTAAGCAACACACTTCTGAAGAGCCTGTGGGTCAGAAAGAAATAAAGAGAAACAGTACAAACAGTTTGAATTGATAGTCAACATGCAATTTCTTCTTACATTTCATTTTACTTAGATTGCTTTAAGGAACCAAAATTCAAAACCAATTATCTTAGGTTTATCCACAGAAACATCAGCATTAGATAGATAGATAGATAGATAGATGAATGATTGAGAGATGAGTGATTGATAGATTGATAGATAGATAAGTGAGTGATTGATAGATGACTGATAGATACAGATAGATCCATGGATAGATAGATAGATAATAGATACATAGATACATAGATAGATATAATAGGAATTATGGAGGCTGAGAAGTCCCACACGCCACCTGCTGACTGGAGACCGTGGAGAGCAGGTGGGATGGCTCAGTTCAAGGGGAGGGCCTGAAACCCACAGCCATGGAGGCTGATATCTGAGGGCAGAGGAGAAGGCTGCTGCAGCCCACAGAGAGAGGGTGCACTCAACTCTCTCTTCCACCCCTCTGCTCTGCCCAGGCCCTCCATGCGTTGGCTGACACCCACCCCACAGTGAGGGTGGGTCTTCCTCACTCAGTCTACCAATTCACACAAACGCTGGACTCCTCCAGAAACACCCTCACAGACACACCCTGAAATCCTGTTTCTCTCCAGCTATCTGGGCATCCCTTAGTCCAGCGAAGGTGACATATTAAATTAACTATCACATCAATAACCCAAACTCCACAGCCAGAGTTGCAAAGGTATGACTAAATTTAAACAAAAATAAGTAGAATTATGGAATTAATGAAAATAAGCATAAAAATCAATAGGATAGGAAACAGAAAAAAAGGCAAAGTGACAAATTCAATATTTAGTTGTTTAAAAAGAGTAATGCAATCTTGATATATCCCTACAAGATGGACCACATTAAAAACAGAGAAAGCACAGGTTACCACAGAAATGAAAGACAAGGTATGAAGATCCTCCAGTTATTAAAATGGGAATCAGGGAACATAAAAAATTGCATGCCAATAAATACGACGAAATGAGAAGACTCCTTGAAAAACAGCGGATGAAAAAGCAAGGGGGCAGAAGGCCAGCAGCTGGTGAATCTGCATGAAGGGTGTAAGGTCATCTCTTGTAGTATTTCTGCTACTTCTGTGCATATTTGAACTTGTATCTAAACAGTAAGTTGCAGTGGTTCTGCTCTGACCTGCTGACCACAGCCTCCAGCAACTCGCAGCCAGCCGTACCCTCTGTTGGTGCTCTGAGCAACTGGGGTCCAATCCCCAGGCCTCTGCAAGGACAGGCAGCACAAGTATTGGGCAGCACCTGACCCCCATATCCAGTGGCAGTGAGACAAAGGAGGTGCCATCCCGGTGTCCTGGTCTCACGCAAGGGCCAGCCTGAGGCCACGCAAGTAACATTCTCACAATGCAACCATTTTCACACCTGTTGTATATGCTTCTTCTCAAAATGTCTGTCCACGATTGCAGAAACCTTGAATTTCCTGTCCCAGCAGCTACGTAGCCCTGGCACCGTGCTCAGAGGTGGGGGTTATTTGTGGGATAAGAGGCGAGAGAGCAGACGGAGTGTCACAGATAGGAACGGTGGAAGTGTGCGACAGAGTCTGAAGCCAGGCCTCGTTCTGGCCATCGTGAGGTTGATTCTCTGAATATGGCATGGAGAACAACGATGCTGATGGGGACTCAGAGAGCAGAGATGTTGACCAGAGCTGCCCCGTTCAAGGATGAGACGGGTGGCTCCACCTGCCTCCTCCTGCCTGTGGCTGCAGCCCGATGTGCAGGCATCCTGGGGAACCTGCCCCTGCCACCATCTTTTTTCTATTTCCCACACCCTTGCAGCCCAGTCTCCTTTTTACCAACATCTTGAAACAAAGCTCCAATTGAGACCTGGGCAGCTCGAAAGCCCTGCTCCTCAGAGCAGGTGACCACTGGTGTACTGAGTTGAATTGTGTCTCCCAGAAAGGTGTGTCTAAGTCCCACCCTGGCCCTGCAAAAGTGACCTGTTTAGAACAGGGTTGTGTGCAGATGTAATTAAGTCAAGGTTCCCTAGGCCAGATCTTCCTGGATTCATGGTTGGCTCCAATACAAGGACTGGGGTCCTGGTAAGAGATAGGAGAGGGAGGTCTGAGACCCAGAGATGCTCACCAGGAGATAGTCATGCAAAGATAGGCAGAGACTGGCGATGTAGCCACAAGGTGAGGGATGCTGGTGGCTGAAGGGACCCTCCCAGAGCCCTCTGAGGGTTCCCAGACTCCTGGCCCAGATCTGTGAGAAAATTAATGTATATTGTCTTAAGTCCCCACTCTGTCATTTGTTGCTGTGTCCCCAGGAAGCCAGAGTCCATGGGTCACCAGTCCCCACAGTCACCTCCTCCTGGACAGGTGCAGCGAGCCCCAAGCCTGCAGCTATGGATTGCTCTTGGGTGCAGCCTGGGACAGAGGGCTTGCAGGATGGGCAACAGCCTTGGGGCCACATCCAGGGGATCTTAGCTCCCATGGAGGTGACAAAACTCTTTCTCTGCATGCTTTGAGATGCCATGGGAGCAGGCAGGAAGGAACGACCGATTAGCAAGCCCTGGGCATCTGCTGTGAAGTGGAGATAAAACCCCAGGTGCAAATCAGGCTCAGAATCAACTTAGGGAGTTATTTGAACAAAATTTACATTCATAGAATGAATAACAGAAAGCTCTTACATTTTTCATTTTCAATCAGCCTGCATTTATAAACATCTTTATTCAGTTTCACTGTGGACAGGGAGATCTTTTAAATTTTAATTTTAGTAGCTCAAAATACCAGGGCTGTTATTCTTGCCATTTTTTTCTTGGAAAAGATCGGAAGCTCCTTGCCAAAAGAAAAATAAGCATAATAAATAATGAATACAGAACAAATTGCAAATGCTTAATTTTTCATACTTCTATGAATATTTGAACAAATAATAGAAGGGTCCCTCAGATTGCAATAATAAGGACACCAGGGAGCTGGGGTGGGACAGGCCACCTTCTTCCCTCTTGATGTCATTTGTTTTAAGTCAGCTCAGGAGTTGTTTTCATTTTCCAGCTCGTTGAAGAGAGGTTTGTATTCATGGCACACCTCCCCTTTCTGAGCCCTGCCAGATCCTCCAGGAGACATCACCAGGGAGCTGGGCCTGGCCGGCCACTGTGCATCACAGAGCAGCACTTGTGCTGGATGCAGCTGCCGCAGGCGCACTGACCGCACAGGCAGGGACAGAGCTACTGCCTTTGTGTGCGAGCGGAGAAGTGGTGGCCTCACACACGTGCACCTTGACACACAGTCACCCTCACACCCCCACACCCTCACACACTCCCACATTTTTACACACTAACACCCACACTCTCACACTCACATACACACTGACAACCCCACACTTTCACATACAATCCCACACCACACTAACACACACACAGACCTCAGCCTCACACCTCCATACTCACATACCCGCTCACGCACACTCATATACACATATCCACACTCACACACAAACCTCCACACTCATGTCGCCTACTGTCGTCAGAATGGTGGTGCAGGCCAGGTGGGGTGGTCTTCCCCAGGTGTCCTAGGAACAGACCTGCAGTCGCAGTTGCAGCTTGTGCAGAAATCCTGACGCGTCTGGTTTATCTTCCTGTAACTTCAGCCCCCTCATTCTTGCTAGAACTTTTAGAAATATAATTAAAGACAAACTCAGTCAAAACATTTCCAAATTTCCCAAGACATTTGCTAACATCATTAACTGGTGACATCACCTTTTCTACCTTCATTAAAAGCTTAAAAAAAAAAGTCCTGGCTCTAAGCCGGAGGCTGGCACCTGGTGCTTCTGCCTCTCTTCTGAGCAGATCGGGGCCCAGGCTTTCAGCGGCTCTGTGACACACAGATGTAGATGTTGTCATGCAGCCCAGGTGTGACTCACAATGAGTGTACTCCCCTTAAAGGTCACTAGGAATGCTCCTGGGAGTATATGGTGTGGGCCCAGGGATGCCTAGAAAGGGCCTGCGGTCACTTTCAAAGGGGCTGCAAGGTTTGGTTGGAGTGTCATTTGTCTAGAGAATGGCTCCCTTGCCCTGTTTCTGAGCAGGGGGCAGAAACACCCTCTCTCTAAATCACCCGGGGAGCAGAAGCCAGGGTGAGGCCTCACTGCCTTCCAGGCCTGAAAGGTCAGGTGGGTCCCCACATGGTGAGAACCGCCTTGTGACCGAGGGTATGGAGCCATGGGACCTCTTTTCCCAGACGCTGGACACAGTCTGCTCACCACCCTTCATCGTATGTAGCAACCCTTGGGTGGGCTGTGTAATTGTCTTCCAGGGTTACACATGGACGTAGCCATGGTGCCAAGTTCCTCCTGGGATTAAGTCAGTACACTCAGAACATGACCTCACTCTAGACAAATGACATGCCAGCAGGGAGATTCCAACCACACCATTGTTCACTCGGTGACCCTGGAAATGTCCGATCTGGCCCGGCTCTAGTGTGACCAGACCTGGTCCTGAGGGGACATGGAGGTGACACTCTAGACCGAAGGGTGGCTCCCCTACCTCAGAGGGACAAAGTCTCTTGCCTTTACAGAAGGCTCTGCAATAAAAATTCTCACCATGAGCTATACTGACCCAAGCCTCAACTGGGATGGGAGGCTAGGCCCCCACTTCTCAGATCCACGATGGGGATAGCCAGGAAGGGGCCCCTCCCACCAGTCCTGTGATAATCTCTCTATAGAAAAGGCACTTGGGGGCAGCGGGCTGACCTGCCAGGCAGACAGAGGAGGTGGCACCAGTGCTGTGGACACATTGGGAAGGAGGCCCAGGCCACATCCACTCAGTGTCCACCTCATCTGGGTCTTTGTGGGAAGGCTAGGGTATCCACAGGGGATCTGGTAGAAGGGGAACACAGGAACAGGGCAGTAGCTCAGGGGAACTCGGAACCAGGTGGGTCCAGCTGTTAGCCGCCTTGGCCAGTGCTCACAGAGGCATCCTCAGAGGGTCATAGCAGCCCGGCCACCATCCTCACCCCTGCTTCCTGTGCATCTGTGCTGCAGCCTATGACCCAAGTGACATTCACCCAGTACAGCTGCCCTCAAGGTTCCCCATCCCTGTCTGACAACTGCCTGCTTATCCAGCTCAGCCTGGAGGGGACCTGGTGGCATCTTCAGCCCAAGAGCCACACAGTAGCCCTGGCACACCCAGGTGTACATACCATGCTGCTAATGGGACTGGGTGGACAACTGCCTGGGCAGGCCCTGCAGGGACAGCTCAGCCCTTTTTCCTCTTCCCACTGCTCCCTAGTGTAACTGCCTCCTGGAAGGTGCACAAATGAACCCCCCAACTCCTAAAGGTACCCTGGGGCCTGGGAGTACAAGCGCTGGATCCCTGGTCACCTTCCAAATTGCTTTGTCTGGGGCTGATGGCAGTATGGAACCCAAGAATTCCTGATAACTGGACCCTGCGCTGCAGGGAAGCAGCTCGCCATGTCCTGCCACCTGCTCACAGCAGGCTGTGCAGTCACAGCCGTGGCCCAGTTTAGTCTTCAGCTTTGGTGAGTAGAATTGTGACGTTTTTCCCTCAAATCAGCGTATCCGGTCACAGCTGACTGATCTGTTTTAACAACTGCCTGCTGTGTCCTGGTGCTCAGAGAATAACAGGAAGTGCCCTCAGTACCCATGCTGTTAGCCCAAGGCACAAGGTTCCTAAAAATAAAATGGTCCATGCCTCCTGGGAGCAGCATGCAGAGGGGGTGATAGAGTCAGTGCTCTTTCTTCCTGAGCACAAGAAGGATGGTGTACATGGTCACATGTCAAATTCGTGCTTAGAGCAATGAAGTGAGTCACATAGGCAGCCTCTGTGATTGGCAGCCCAAGAGAAAAGTCCAGAGGCCTGGGCTCAAAAATGGTCTAAGTTTTCTTGGGGTTCATTTTCTGAGACCCCACCGCCAGGCCACAAGCCCTGTGCTCAGTTAGACTCCATACCAGCCTCGCAGGCCCCAACAGGGGTGGGGCCCCAAGGCCACAGCCCCCTAACACAGGTGGGCCTGCCAGGTCACAGCCCCCAGTGTGGGTGGGGTCCCCAGGTCACAGTCCCCCAATATAGGTAGAGGCCTAGGCCACAGCCTCCCAATGCAGGTGGGGTCCCCCAGATCACAGCCCCCCAATGCAGGTGGAGCACCCAGGCCGCACCTTCCTGGCTCTAGTGGGGTCCCAGATTTATAGACAAAGAAACTTGTGTTAAGTGGTTGGGAAAGTGGCCTACAGTCACACCCCAGGGAAGTGACAAAGGGGGGACCTGAGCTAGCTGGTTCTGTTCCTCCACGGTGACATTAGGGTCCTGAGCCTGTGGGGCAAGTTTCTGTCTGCACCCTGTGTGCTGTACAGAACTGTGCTCTGCCTGTGGACTGGATGATGGCAGGCCAGCCTCCTGGGATGGCAGAAAGTGTCCAGGAACCTACAGTGGAGAAGGCAGTCTCGATAACCCTGGAGGTCCCCTTCTGGGAGTAGCAAGGCCTTCCTTCCAGCCCCTAACCTTTGATCTGCAGGTGGAGGTCACGGCACCTTCAAGCCAGTTCCATAAACCAGCAGCTGCAGGTGCGGCTACCGTCACAAACCTGCTCCTGGTCCCTACTCCTGGACCTGCAGCCCAGCCATGCCACCTTGGGAAAGGCCAGTGAGCCACAACTCTGAGGACAGGGACTTGTAGACTGGCTGTCCCTTGCATCTAACCTTTTGGGGAGGTGGCCAGGAGCAGGTTGTCCCTCCTGTGCCTCTGAAGCCCTACATGGCTTCTACACCCAGGCACTGGCCCCACATCCCACCATTCCCCATTTCCTAAGGCACACTCCTGGCCACGTCACCAAAGGAGGACACACAGCTTCAAGAGGTGGTGAGAGTCCTTGGGACTCAGTAGAGGACATAGGGAGGCGATTTCACAGACTTGCAGAAAGCAAGAACTTGGTTTCTTCCTTATGAGAGCATTTTCAGTCTAATGGTCCTCACATAGCCACAGATCAGCTCACAGGGCTCTCAGTGGGTCCTCCAAATGGGCCTTACCATG
Organism: Castor canadensis; assembly: GCF_047511655.1. Lineage (NCBI taxonomy): Eukaryota > Metazoa > Chordata > Mammalia > Rodentia > Castoridae > Castor > Castor canadensis. The sequence continues at coordinate 797,592 of NC_133392.1, forward strand.
CCTGAGCCTCAGGTCTCCATCCCAGGGGCCTGGCCCTGGCATCCCACCCTTTGGCGGGCAGTCGGGCATGCACAGAAGGGTGGGGGTTCCTGACCCAGAGCTGAATCCAGCAGCTCAGGTCAGAGGACTCAGGCTGAACACACTTCCCAGGAATGCCTCAGTTCACCCCAAGCCAGGACTTGGGCCTCTCCATCACTCAGTTTGCAAGTAACAGAAAAAGCACCATGGCGTGCTGTGTGCAAACAATTACCCCCTCCATTCTGCCCCCTCCAACATCAGCCGTGCAGAGTGAGGGACGGTCCTCATACTCCACGGCCTGGCCAGGCTCTGAACTGCTGCCCATTGCCCTCATGACTGTGGGCAGTGCAGCATTTGGGGAGAAACAGTGCCTGTCACGTTGCCTGGATGCTGTGGATTCACGGTTCTACAGCACCCTGCAACACCAGCTGAGGTGCCGGGGACCGGGCAGTGGGCTCTGGAGAAGAGTAGGGTTGAGATGCCGCTGCCACAGGGAGCATAGTGGCCCACATCTGGAGAGGATGCAGTCACGGCATGCATGTGTGACAACTCATCAAGGTTTAACACGAGGCCTGCACATTTCACTGTCTGCAAATTACACCACAATTTAAAAAAAATCAAAAAGAAAGCAAAGTACTAAAGAGAACGTGGGGCACTGAGCCTGTTTCCAGGCACGGCTAGATTCCAGGCAAAAGCACTGAACAAGACAGAGGGAGGCACTTAGCAACCACAGAGGTCATGACCCACAGCAAAGAGCTGACAGCCGTAAACGCCACACACCAGAGTCGGCATTCACTGAACACAGTAAAGCCCACAGGTGTGCGAGGAGAACTCGCTGGAAACGCGTTAGTGGGTTTAAGAAAGGAGACAAGGCACAGCTGACAGCCCTGACAGTGCGATCAGTAACACAGTTAGAAAGGACATTCACCGAACACTTCCGAGTGCCCGTGGGACAACCACAGCAAGCTGCAGTAAATCCTACACCCTGGCTCGGGGTGCAACACAGCCAGGAAGTAAATCAGCAGAAAAACCAGAAGCTTCCACCTGGAAGACAATGGAGACAAACTTCTTGTCAGATGATGTAGAAAGCACTGGCAAGGAGAAGACACAGTCCAGGAAAGCAAAAAGGCGGCAAGGTGACTCTTCAGCATCCTGCTGGACCACGGCCCACCTCAGTGGATGTGACTTTGCTGCCTGGAACCCAAAAGCTGCCTCTTCAGTCCCTCCAAGCAGGAGGCCCTGGTGGAAAGGTGACAATATGCACTGGCCTCTAGAGCCTGGAGAAAAGGTGACCCGCTGTCACACCCTTGCTGTCCTGAGGACACACATGGGCCAGGCCTGAACACCACATGTCTTCCTTCATCAGCTCTTTCCCATCAAGGTCCAGTTCCTTAGAGCCCTGGAGCCTCTCTGCCGTGAGCGCTGTGGCCACGTCTGGGCAGACAATGGAGGAGTGTGCTCTTACAATTGTCTTCAGAAACTGCTGGTCAGCTGACGGAAGGACAGAGTGCTGGGTAGCTGCAGCCCACAGGCCTGTTTGTTTGTAACAAGAACTCAGAGAGCAGCTCAAGAGCTACAAAAGACAGCCCAGCTGAGCAGACAGAAAACTTAATGAGGGCTTAGTAAGAAATTAATGATATGAAAGACAGAAAATGACAGGCTCAATAAAAAGAATACAAAAGTTGGTTCTTTAAAAAATAAAATAAAAACCTAGCAAATCTAAACAAGGGGGAAAAAGATACACAGAATAAGAAACGTCAATGAGAAAACAGACCCAGATACAGAGGAAATAAAAGTCCACCATAAAAGACTACCTTGTTCAACTCTATGCGTGTTGAAATCTGGATGAAATGGGTGCTTTTCTAGGAAAATATTACCGATTTGACTCAGGAGAGGCCAACTACCACAGGAGCAGACTGGGCATGGTGGTACACACCTGTAATCCCAGGTACTTGGGAGGAGGAGAAGGAGGATCTCTGTCTATGGCTCACTGGGTAGAAGCTCAAGACCCTATGTGGAAGGGCGGGCTGGGGTGTGACTCAAGTGGTAGAGAGCTTGCTAAGTGCGCTGCCCTGAGTCAAAAAATTGCTACAAGAGAAATAGATTGTTGTCAAAGAGCTACATCACTTGTGCACACACACATATATGTGCACACACAAACACACACGTGTGCGCACACACAAACACACGCTTGTGCACACAGGAACTTATCTTCTACCCTTTTGGTTCTTTCTTGGGAGCTTGCAAATTAAACTGACAAAAGACAGATTAGTGAAACAAAAGACAAAGTTTATTCATATGTGTACTCAGGAGCTCGTGAAGAAAGTAGCTCAAAGAAACTTAGAACTTGGTCTTATTATTTTTTGGCAGTGCTGGGGTTTGAAGTCAGGGCCTTGCACTTGGTAGGCAGGTGCTGTACTGCTTGAGCCATCCCACCAGCCCGTTTTTGCTTAGTTATTTTTTGGAGAGGAGCTCATGCTTTTGGCCAGGGCTGGTCCTGGGCTGCAGTCCTTCTACATATGCTTCCTGTGTAGCTGGGATTGCAGGCACAAGCCACCTTTTATACCATCTCAATAAGGGAGGAGGCTAGAGTTTCAAGGGACAGGAAATGGTGGGAAATGACTGGGAGGAATGAGGGGGCTAACGAAAAGTGAGGCTGTTTGCACCATGTCTCACCCCAGGGCTGACTTCTCATCCCAGGAGAAGGGACTCTTGCTTTCTCCTCGTGTCATCTTTCCCTAAAGGTGTTAATGGCAGCTGAACCCCTTGGAAGGTTCTGCTTTCTGCAGATGAGGCGAGTGTAAAGAAAAGAAAAATGTGTCCCGAATTTTGTTGATTCTCAAAATACCATCGGCTCAAAATAACCTTTAAGCCACAGTAGCACATTCTGTGCTCAGACACAGGCACATATCTACACACACACACACACACACACACACACACACACACACACATGCACTTACACAATAAACACAGGCACATGTGCTCATACCCCAAAACGTGTAATGTGCACACATGTGTACCCACACACCTCTCCAAACAAGAAGAAGAAGAAGCGGTTTAAGGACCATAATCCCAACCTATGACAGAGGCTGAGTCCAAATCCTCAGTGCCACGAGAAGCTGTAGAACAACCGCACTGATCGATATCAGGGTGCAAATTCTAAGTAAAATGTAGCAGCCAGGAGAACAATGAAAGGAAGGCACAGGGAAAACCTCCCAGCTCCACCGTCTGAGAGGCGTCAGTCTTGGCATTAATCCATACCTTGAGCACGACCCAGTGAAAACGCTAACAGTATGGTTTGGTTTTGTAGTTTGTGTATTTTTTGACAAGACCAGATGATTCTGTGTTCACATGGAAATAAACATGCAAATATAGCCTGGAAGACACGAAGAACACAGACTTCAAGAGAGGAATGGCCTGGCACGGCAGATGCTGAAACATATTGTAAACTGGGAAAACCAAAGCAGCTTGTGTGCGCCCAGCGTAGACAGAGACACAGGGCAGAAACCCAGATCTGAAAAGCACACAGGATGGAGTGGGTGGGAGAGGCGCCCGCCTGGCTCACTCCTAAGGAAACCCTAACCCTAACCCCTAAGAAACAGGCTAAGTGCGAGAACGCGAAGCCACAGGTGCTGAGAGGCAGCGTGGGGCAAGGGTCAGTTACAGGCTTGGAATCAAGCAGGACTTTCTAAGGGGACATGGAGGCAGCCTGATACACTCAGTTACATTTGATTTTTAAAATTCTGGCTGACAGAAATCAAAATAAGCAAAATCAAAGAAAATAATAACTAAGTATGAGAATGTTTTAAATTCATGTCACAAAGTGGCAATTTCCTTGATGTATAAATTGCCTGACAAATGCATCCAAGATTGCCAGTAGCTGGTTAGAAAATGATGACCAGCTGACAAAAAGGAAATAAAGCTGAGACCTGCAGGAAGATCCCTAAATGAGCTCACCATAAACAAATGCAGGCTGGAAGTGCACTCTCTCATCACTCTGGTGCTGTTCAATGAAGTCTGACAGCAACCCGTGTAGACGGTGTGGAGAAGCAGCCATGCTTGTTCCTTGTCAGTGGAAATATAAATCAATACATCATTGGTGGGGAGCAGTTCAGCAATATTTGAACTGTGAGATGCACCTCGGATGCCATAACTCCACCTGTAGAATCCTTGAAAGACAGGAAGAAAGGCAGGCAGGCAGACATGCAGAGGGATGGCCATGCAGGGAGACAGACGGACACAGAGGCAGGCAGACACAGATGATCAGAATGTACACTTTGGCACAGGGATTATTTTGAGTGGAAGGAAACTGGGAAGCAGATGCAGGGAACACTGTGTTCCCCTTTTCTCACCAAGAACAATCGCGGGGGGGGGGGGCGGGGGGGTGTCCCCTGCTGTCTCCCACAGGCCACCTCCGCACTGGAGACAGCTCCAGCCTGAACAAACCTTACTGAAATAACCGTCAGCCTCCATTAGTTTCCCCATATATTAACCTGCCCACAATTTATGGCTGCTAGAGGCTTGAGCCATTTTCCTTTGTTGTTCCATCTTCCAAAGATGTATCACTTCCTACTGGAGCAGCATGTGGTTCTCAGGCCTACCTAGCTGCGGGTTTGTGTTCTCCCTTTCTTTCTGTGTGATCCCCACGTACATCTAAAAATTAAAATATGAGCATCATCTAAAACTTGAATCTTGTTAATCTGTCCTTTCTCAGTATAATTTGTAAGGCCCAGGTACCGAATTGAAGAGGGCAGAGGAAAAGGGTTTTATTCCTTTCAATAGACAGAAAACAAGGAGGCACGCAGTGGTTTTCCAGTGCAAGCTGGCAATGTCTGCAGGCGTTTTTAGTTGTCACGACTGGGGTTGGGGAACAGTGCTCCTGGGATCTAATGGGTTACAGGCCAGGGATGCCAATCAACATCCTCCAGCACACAGGACAGTTCTCAAAGCAAAGAACTAGCCCCAAGTGTCAATCAGAGCCTTGGTGTAGACAGTGGGGAGTCTCTGCGATGGCACACAGAGGCCATCCACAAACCATTTAGTGGGAAAAAAGTGAGGCGGAACAGGGTGTGATACATGGCCACTTTTGTGAGCAAGGATAGAAGGTGTGTGCACAAGTCACCCGTGTGCGGTGTGTCTACAGGATGTACAGGAGAGGCAGGAGCACTGAATAAGGACTACAAACTTATCAAATAGAAATATGGGGAGCCAAGTTAAACATGACTGTCAGATAAATAATGAATAAGCTTTTTAGTATTTCCACAGAATACTTACAGATGCTCAACAGTACTAAAACGTTCTCATTATCTTGCATCCTGCTTACCTGGGTGCCCAAACTGGGTGGGGTGGAGTGGAGTAGCAGTGGAAGGTCTCTCTGGCCTTTCTGAACATATCCCGTATGAAGTTTTTCTGAGGGTGTGCTAACAAATTCAGAGGTCAAGGGGACAAGGTCAATGGGTGGAGAAAGATCCAGGGGAAACAGGCCATGGGAGAAATGCAGGAGGAGGCAGAGACCAGCGAGATCATTTCCAAGTGAGACTCGGGAAGCTGGCCATGCTCAGGCTACATGGGATGCTGGGATGCTGAGGTTGCTGGGATGCTGGCATACAGGGATGCTGGGGATGTTGGGATACAAAGGTGCTGGGATACAGGATGCTGGGATGCTGGGATGCTGAGGATGCTGGGATGCTGGCATACAGGGATACAGGGTCCAGGAAGTCGGTGTTCGTGATCTACCCTTGGGTCCAGGAAGTCGGTGTTAGTGATCTGTACGGGCAGCGACGAGCGGGTCCTTTGGCTGCGAAAATTCCTATAAAATGTCTCTCTACCCATCTCTTGAAGATTTGAAGGTAGACAAAGTAATTCAGGCTCAAACTGCCTTTTCTGCAAACCCTGCCAACCCGGCAATTTTGTCTGAAGCTTCTGCGCCCGTCTCTCAAGATGGAAATCTCTACCCTAAACTGTATCCGGAGCTTTCCCAATATATGGGACTGAGTTTAAGTGAAGAAGAAATATGTGCAAATATGGCCATGGTTCCTGGAGCACCAATTCAGGGGCAGTTGGTAGCACGACCTTCCAGTATGAACTATATGGTGGCTCCTGTAACAGGCAATGATGTTGGAATTCGTAGAGCAGAAATTAAGCAAGGGATTCGTGAAGTCATTTTGTGTAAAGATCAAGATGGAAAAATTGGGCTGAGGCTTAAATCAATAGATAATGGTATATTTGTTCAGTTAGTCCAGGCTAATTCTCCAGCCTCATTGGTTGGTCTGAGATTTGGGGACCAAGAGCTCCAGATCAACAGTGAAAACTGTGCAGGCTGGAGCTCTGATAAAGCACACAAGGTGCTCAAACAGGCTTTTGGAGAGAAGATTACTATGACCATTCATGACAGGCCCTTTGAACGGACAATTACTATGCATAAGGATAGTAGTGGACATGTTGGTTTCATCTTTAAAAATGGAAAGATAACATCCATTGTGAAAGATAGTTCTGCAGCCAGAAACGGTCTTCTCACTGAACATAACATCTGTGAAATCAATGGACAGAATGTCATTGGATTGAAGGATTCTCAAATTGCAGACACACTATCAACATCTGGGACTGTTGTTACCATTACGATCATGCCCGCTTTTGTCTTTGAACACATTATTAAACGGATGGCACCAAGCATTATGAAAAGCCTGATGGATCACACCATTCCCAAGGTTTAAAAGTCATGCACAACGTAAATAGAGCTGAACATCTTCAGTTTCCTTCTTCGGCAACTTCTGCATTATGCACATGAAGCTTTCCTGGAGCCAGGGAGCATATGCTGCATGAGGACCTTTCTAGTTTACATCATGGCTGGGAATCCTACTGTTTTGTCTGATATCTTCTTCAGATTTCAAGATAGTTGTAGCCTTATCCCGGATTTACAGATGTGAAACTTTCAAAAGATTTGTTGACTTTCCTAGAATAGTTTCTGTACTGGAAACCTGATGCGTTTATAAGCCATTGTAATTAGGATGACTGATGCAGGCTTAGCTATGTGTGAGAACCAGTCACCTTTCTCCTAGGTAATGCATAGTTTGGTTCATGTTACTTTAGTTCTATGGTATATTTGCATTTTTAATAGATTACCCATATTCATTTAGGATGACTGCCTTTAATAGTTTTTATTTTTTAAGTTCTGTGTGTGTGTGTAAAATGCCAATTAAGTAATACTGATTTCATTCCGTGAGCATTATACAGTATATATACGTTGCAAGAGATTGTGATGATTGTCATTAAATCTTAACTACCTTCACTTACTGTGCTTCAGCTGTCGCCTTAACTCTGTTAAGCATCTAGAATGAAAGCCAAAATACAATTATTGCTGCCTTTCTAAAATCCAGAATGTTAGTTCTATATTAAACTGAAATGTACACTAGCGCAGAACATTTTAATGGTACTTATTGAGCTTTAGCATAGCTGCTTAGTTGTACTTTGAAACTTTTGTAGTCATTGCATAATGGAAACTTCTTCTAAAAGTTGCCAGTACCACTTTCTGAAAAACAAATCACTATATATTTAATGCAAACTTCTTATACTAAACAGGATAACCTGTCCCTTTTTTTCATTTGTAGATCAGGTGGGATAATATTTAATTTTGGCATTTGAATCCTAACATTATATAACCTAGCTCCTTTGGGATGGTCTTAGAATGTTTTCTTAGTAATGTGCTTAATTTCCTCATTACTCACTGTAAACAAAATGGCAGTAACACTTTATCCTGATTTTTTTCTTTTTGGTTTATGCCTCTCCTGTTTTAATTAAATGTGTATGAAGTAAAAAAAAAAAAAACAGAGATACAGGGATGCTGGGATGCTGAGGATGCTAGGGTTGCTGGGATACAGGGATCCAGGGATGCTGGGATGCTGGGATCCAGGATGGTGGGGTGCTGGGAGGATAGGGAGGCTGGGATTCTGGTGAAGCTGGGGATACTGGGGATGCTGGGGTGATGGGAAGCTTGGATACTGGAATGCAGGGATGCAGGGATGCTGAGGCCCTGAGATGCTGGGATTGTAATGCTGGTGTGCTGTATGCTTTGCTCCCTGTCTTTACCAGGCAGCAGCATAGAGCCCACTCGTGGCCTTCCTTGGAACTGCAGGGATCCACCTGCCCCTGTTCTGTGGCTGCAGGTTTGGGAAAGGTGTAGATGTAAGATGGATGCGCACCTCCTCTAAGCTTCCTCCTGCCCTGATGGTTAAGCTGCTCTTCCTGACAAGAAACACCATGCCCCTCCTCCTGTCAGTGCACCATGGTGTCAGAGCTTTCTACCTCCTTTGTTCTCTGTGGATCCCAAGTTTGGCCCTGAGCCTGCTTGGGTCTCTGAGGCTGAGAGGACTGCCTCCCGCTAGCAGGGCTAATGGAGGGTGACACACACACACTGACGGTCACACTCCGGCACTCATACATGGTCACACACAGCACTCCATGCGCGGTCACACACATCCCATATTCACTCTAATACACTCGCACTGTTTCACACACACACTCATACAGGCACAAGCACACAGGTGTACTCACCACCCCACCCCCAAGAGAGGACCCTGGCACCCCATGGGTCTGAGGTCCCCTTGACTGGCCGTGCCCCCACCCCACCTTGTCCATGGCCCAACACAACAGGGCCTCCTCTGTTGCCAGCCAAGGCTCCCACCCCACACTTCCTGATGCTCACGCTCAGGCCGTCCTCACCCAAAGTCACTCTAGACCAAATTACTTCCCAGACTCCATGTCTGAATTCCCATGCCATTGTCAAAGTAGGCTCAAATGTCCTGAATGAGAAGCCAGGGCCAGGAAGGGCTACCAGGGTCTGATGACAGCCAGGCATGGGTCAGGCACACAGGCCCCCACAGCCTGGCCCACCCCACCTCTGGTGCAGGGGTGCAAGCAGTCTTCCCAGGGCCCGCAGCAGCTGGCCTTTCTGGAGGGGATGGCCAGCCGGCGTGGCTCCCACTCTCTAGCTGTGAAGTATACAGGAGGCTGTGAGCTATGTGAACCCTTAGGCAGCTGTGAGGAATTGCACAAACAAAGGCGGTCAGTGTGCTAAATCCAGGACTTCATCTCTGCTCTCACCTGGAGAGCCTGCTTGCCAGTTGTGAGTCCCCTTCACTACCCTCAGGGGAGAAGGACACCCCACTCTTCTGAGAGGGGGCTGGGAAGACTGGTTCAGCCAGTGTCCCTCTTGTCTCTTTCTTCCCCTTGCCTGTCCTCTGGAGCAAGAGTTCAGGCCCACTGATGCTCAGGAGACAGGAGAAGCTCTGTGTTTGACTTCAATTCTGTCATTTAAATATACTTTGAGGTATTTTAAGGAATAATTAAGCCATCACCCTGCTTTTCACTAGGTGAAATTACAAATGATCAGAATTCTCACCACTTTCTGGTGAGTGTTACGAGTTTAATTGTATTCCCTGAAATTCTTATATTGGCCCCTCCAGCCTCAAAATGTGACCTTATTTGGAGACAGGGTCTTTACAGAGGTCACCAATCCAAAATGAGGTCAGTGGGGTGGGTTATAAGTCCAATGACTCCTGCTCTTATCAGAAGGGGAAATTTGGACACCGAGGCACATACACAGAAAAGATGCCACCTGCAAGCCAAGAGGGTGGCCTCAGGAGGAACCAGCCCTGAAACGCCTTGTCTTGGATTTCTGGTCTCCAGAACTGCCAGGCAATAAATCCAGTTGTTGAAGGTGCCAGTCTGCTGTCCTTTGTTAGGACAGTCCGGGATCACACGGAAGCCTGTGGGGTCCAGACTGGGAACCAGACAAGGAGCACTGTCTCTGTGTGAAAAGGCAGAATGACATAGTGAGGAATAAGCACACTGACCTGTGCTGGTTCTGGACTCGGCTCCGGTGCTCCTTGGACCTTCTTGGTGACAAGAGTGTCTTCTGCTCTCATTAGGAGACTCTGGGTGGACTTCTGATTGGGGCTGGTCACAAAAAGATCAAGACAGGATTAGAAGCTTTGAGCTTTCAGCATGCCCCTCCCCAGTCCAGGAAGGGGAAAAGAGAGGAGCCGAACATTGGTGAAGCATCTGTAAAAATCCCTGAACTATGGGGTTTGGAATACTTCTGGGTTTGTGAGCACATCCTCACCCCAAGAGCAGCACACTCCAAATTTCATGATGCAGAAAGCCCTGCATGGGGGGCCCTTTTGGTTCCTGTCACCTCTTCTTGTGGCTGTCTGCTTGGATCCTTCATTAGTTTTTATAATATAACCACAAATGTACATAAATGTTTCCCGAAGTTCTCTGAGCCCTCTAGCAAAGTATTGAATCTGAGGTGGGGGTCATCAACCCCCAATTTGTAGCCACATTGTCAGAAGTGTGGCACTCTAGGGGCCCACTTCTTGTGATTGGCACCTCAAGTGGACTGTCTTGTGAGACTGAGTCCTATCCTTTGGGGTCCAATGCTAACTCCCTTTGATGCAACACCAAATAGATTTAGAGAGTACCCATTGGTGCCTGAGAGAATTGCAGCACTCCTTTTTGGTAGGAAAACCCTGCATGTTCCATGTCAGAGGTGTTGGTGACTTTCTTCCTTTTTAGACATCAAGTGCAATGTGGCTTTGAGGGACAGGCAGGGTGGGCGTCAAGGACTTTCTGCTACAGGTGGCATCTGAAGCAGGGAGAAGTCTGAGGAACAACCCTGGTATAAGCCAGCAGGGCTGGTTCACAGATGCCCCACCTGGAGGAGGCATGGAGTCAGACCAGCGAGGTTCCTGCCCTGCCTCTGGGTGCTCCTTGCAGGTAAGGGACAGCACCTGCTCTACTGCAGGAGGGAAATGGACTTTCAAGGGCTGCGTGCGGCACCCCAAAACCTCCACACTCAAATCTTGGGCAAGCAAACTAGATTGTGGCCAACCTGAATGTTCCTGGCAAAATGAAATGTATCCAGCAAGGAAGATAACTTTGTGTCGCATTCTTGACATTTATGACTACCACATAACCAGAAAAATGAGTTTAAATATTTAATGGTCTCAGATGCAGAAAATCTCCTGCTACATAATGATTGGGACATACTTCCTTAGCAAGAGTAAGTATTTTATCATTGCTGTACCCAGAATCTTTATGAATAAACAAGATCCACTTGAGAGCTGTCTTGGAAAACAAGCAGATGGTGAAGCTGGCAGGATTTGAGGCATCTGCTTTCAGGATGGCACATTGCTCTATGACCCCTAGGACAACGGGACATTTAGGCTTCAAAATTAAACCAAGGAAGACCCTTGTCTGTATATGTCTCTATACAGGTGGACCATCGGGGAACCTCAGGAAGGTGTGAAAGCAATGCACGTTCAGTAGAAAACACCCTTCAAAATTTGAGTTTTGATCTTTTCTCTGGCCAGCGACGTGCAGGACAGTGCTGCCCTTGTGATGCTGGGGGTGGCTGACCGCAGCCCTCTGTCGGCTCCGTGGCACAGGGTGGACAACCAACAGACACACTGCGTTGCTGAGCCCCGAGGGCCAGCGGGTCTGGTGGAGTCACTGCACGTAGACCTCTGATGGGTGTGTCCAGACGTGGCCCCACCATAGGTGCACCCACATATATGGCACACATATGTCATGTACACGTGTGTGTATACACACACATATGTGTAACCTCATGCTTTGCATTTTAAACTTCATCTAAGAAACTTAGGCTTAGTGCTTGTCAGAGACCTGCCCACCCTTGCTCCTGTGGCTGGTGTTCCCATTCTAATCGTCACCAATGGGCATCCCAGGAAACATTTCCTCTGTGGCTCTGGTGAGGACTTCAGTAAGAAGTGTTTCAGGACTCTGAGCACATGACAAAGCGAGAGCACACAAGGGAGGGGTGAGGATAGGGAAGACACCTAAGAAACTAGATGGCATTTGTTGCCCTTAACGCAGAGAAACTAAAGCAGATACCTTAAAGCAACTGAGGCCAATAGGAGAAGGGGACCAGGAACTAGAGAAAAGGTGAGATCAAAAAGAATTAACCTAGAAGGTAACACACACGCACAGGAAATCGATGTGAGTCAATGCCCTGTATAGCTATCCTTATCTCAACCAGCAAAAACCCTTGTTCCTTCCTATTATTGCTTATACTCTCTCTACAACAAAATTAGAGATAAGGGCAAAATAGTTTCTGCTGGGTATTGAGGGGGTGGGGGGAGCGGGAGGGGGTGGAGTAGGTGGTAAGGGAGGGGGTGGGGGCAGGGGGGAGAAATGAACCAAGCCTTGTATGCACATATGAATAATAAAAGAAAAATGAAAAAAAAAAAAGAAGTGTTCCAGGAAACAGAAAGTGACCATAGACTTAAGACTTAAGAAGTGTTTAGCTGGGCATGGTTGTGCACGCCTGTATTTGCAGCATCAGGAGGCTGAGGCAGAAGGATCACAAATGCAAGTTTGCGAGAGAGAGAGAGAGAGAGAGAGAGAGAGAGAGCTTATTTCTCTCTCTCACAAACCCATCCAGGATTGAACAGACAGGGGCACAAGCTCCATCATGCACAGTACAGTAAGTTTCTACCTCATGACACAAAAGGGCTGCTCAAATTCATCACATTTCTACCTCCAAAAAAGGAAGGATCAAAGAAAGGCTGCCTTCCCTTTTACAACGTCCCCCTAAAACTGCATCTTTACAATCCAATGGCCAGAACTCAGTCGCTTGGCCACACCTGACTACAAGTGAGGCAGGGAGTGTGCCCTGTCAAACATCTTGAGGAAGAAGAATGGAGAAGTTAGAGAGAAGAGCGGCTGCCTGCTTTGAAAGCTGTGCAGATTTCCCTGCAGTCTTAGAGGCAAGGGGAAAGCTGCTCTGCCTCCCCTCAGCATGGCTCTTAACCACTCCAGAACACCTTCCTCCTCTGCGGCCACTCACAGCTGGTGTGTCTGGGGGGGCTCCATCATTCCCCATGCTCTCTGCTGCCAGCCACCTCCTTGGTCACAGCTGGCCCACCATTCTGAGCTCCGCATGTCCTTCCCATCCTCCCAGCACAAGGGTGCAGCCACCCTCCAGCAAGTGTCCCCAGCTCTCTGACACCTGCCTTCTCCTCACCCGCTCCCATCTTCTGAGCTGATCTCCATGTCCAGCATGAGACAAAGCTGAGTCAATCTTGCCTGTGCTCTTCCAGCTGAGCCCCCGATGAGACTCCTCAGGAGGCCCACAGAGCCCCCAGTACACGATGGCACTCAAGAGTCACGACTCACAGCCACAGTGGGACCCAGTTCCTCCCCGACACCCATAGGAGTCCAGTGTCTCCCACTTTCCATCTGTGTCAGTGGCCAGCCCCAACAGACCTGTCACCCTCAGCCGGTGACCTGACATCCTGAGTCAGGCTTCCCAGCACAAAACCCCTGTGGTGGACATCTGGTACCTCATCCCACCCACAGCCCAGTCAGCCCTAGCCCTGTGGCCCCTCCTCCCAGAAACCAGATGGGGTCCTGTCCCTCCCAGGTGGGCTCTGTCCTGTGTCTGGAGCTGTGTGTTCATTTAGTTTCCTCAGTGGGAGGATAGTTGAAGATGCACCAGTTTATATACTTTTTTTCTTTTTTAGCGGTACTGGGGTTTGAACTCAAAGACTTGTGCTTGCTAGGCAGGCATTCTACCACCTGAGCCATGACCGCAGCCCCTCACCTAGTTTAAATGTGACCTCTGACCTCTGTGAGGCCTGGCACGCATGGCATGTGCAGCTTGAAGCCAACACCAGCCTAGTTTCAAGCTCCCTTCCATTAGCTTGGCCTGCAGAATCAGTTCCCAAGCCGGCACACACCACGGGACTCTCAGGTTTACCATCTGCTCTGGGCCCTGCACCGACACGCACAGCACACACAGGACCCTCAGGCTGATCCTGGGCTGGCTTTGCTCGCTCACCAGGTGCTGCTGCTCCCAGGGCTCCGACCTTCCTCTCTGGAGCAGCCGTCCACTGTGTGACTGATCCACAATGCGACTGTCCTTGGATGTTTGGTCACTTCCAGTCTGGGGCTGTAAGAGTAGAGGGACTGTGAACATCTCATACAGGGTTTCTGTAGACCTGAGGCATCCAGCTCACTTAAGCAAGCAACCGAGGAGGATTTCTGGATCGCTAGGCAAATGCACGTCCGACTTTGTTTAAAATTCCAGCTTTCCAGGGACTGCCATTTCACCTTTCCATCAGCAGCATGTGACAATGTCAATTGCTAATGTCACTATTTCAGTCTTCATGTTACCTATTCCAGTGAGGTCAAGTGCTGCCTCTTGATTTTAATTTGTGCTCCCCAGTCATAAATGAGGTGAAGCACCTCTTCATTCTCGAGGGTGAATTCAAGTCTTTGGGCCATCTTATAAACCTGTGTTGTCTTATCATTTACTTACTGTGTTCTTTACATATCCTGGACAAGAGTCCTTTGTCATAGATATTTACTGTGCATATTTTCTCCCAATTTGTAGTTTGCCTTTTCACTTTCCTAATAGTGCCTTTCATACTTTTGAGGACAGATTTGTCTATTTTTTTTTCTTTTGTGGTTTTCCTCTTTGTGCCTACTACAGTTTGAATGAGAAATGTCCCCTATAGGTTCCTGTGTTGAACACTTGGTCTCCTATTGGCGGTGCTATTTTGGGGAGGTTCTACACACTTTAGGAGGAAGTGGGTTACTAGGAGTGTGTCCCTGGGTTTGAACTCAGGGCCTCTCAATAGCTAGGCAGGCACTCTACCACTTGGACCACACTGCCAGACCCAGGGGCATGTCCCAGGCCCGCTCTGCTTCCTGGTTATTGTGAGGACATGCTCCCACCACTGTGATATTCTGCCTCTCTACAAGTCCAGAAACAGATCCAAGTGACCACAGACTGAAACCAGGAGCCAAAATATAACATTCCTCCCTTTAAGATGTTCTCAGGTATTTTGGCCACAGCTATGGAAAGCCAACCATTATAGTGTCCTATTTAATAAATTTTTTTGCCTGCCCTACAATGGTAAAATATGTTGTTGTTTTTTTTCTAGAATCTCTAAACATTTAACTTTTATCTTTTAAGTCTATGGTCTAGCTCAAGCTAATTTTGTATGTGGTCTGATGTAGGGATTCAAGATCAATTCTTTTTCATTCAATATCCAGCATCATTAATTGAAAGAGTTTCCTTTTCCCATTGAATTTGATTGACATGTGACAAAATCGGTGGCGATCCGCTGTGTACCTGCTTCTGAATCCTCTTGTCCTCCCCAGCTGTTCCCGACACCACACTGCAGCTTCACAGTGGGAACTGAAATCAGGCGGTGTGACCCTCCAACTGCCCTTCTTCCTAACGTTGTGCAGGCTCCTGTGTGCTTTGTGCTTCCGTAACAGGCTTTAGAATCAGCTTGTCAAGACCAGAAGAATGCCCGCTGGGCTTCTGCCTGGCATTTTGCTAATGTGGAGCTGAATTCCAGGAGAACAGCATCTCACGAGCACATCTTCCAGCTCTTGAGCACTGCACACCTCCCTACCTATCCAGGCCCTCCTTAGCTTAGCTTGCAACATTTGGCTTACCGTGGAGTATTTGCGGCTACTGTCAATTTATTCCAAAATAGCGGTTTTTGTTTTTGGTGAGTCAGAGTATCACTGTGTAACCCATGCTGGCTTCAAACCCAATATCCTCCTGTCTCAGCCTCCCAGATATTAGGATTACAGGCATACGCCTCTGCCCAGCTATGGCTTGCTGTTGACGCAGTTTTAAGTGGTACTTTTCTGCCATTCTCTAGTTGTTATTAGTATATGCAATACACATTGGCATTGTGTCCTGCTTCTTCCCAAACTCACATTCTTTGTAAGTGTGACATGGGTAATCATATTGTCTGTGACTAAAACCCAAAGTTCTTCATTATTTTATACTTTTAAAAGTAAGCCTTGTCCAGACCTGGAATCAGCCCAGCCTCTTTCCATCCCTCTAAAAGCCAAACTTCTGCAGGAATTATGCATGCCTCTCACTGCCACCGGCTCTTCCACCCTCCTATGGCTCTGTCCACATGAAACCAGAGGCCTAGCTATTCCCTGTCCCTGGTGTCCTCATGTGACCAAGTCCAGCAGTTCCTCCACGCTTTCTTTATTACTCTTTTGGCCACATTTGACCTGACTGCCCCTCCCCTTTAAAAGGATCTTCCCTGACCCTGTTCTGCCCTCCTCCTCCTCTGTGCCCTGTGGTCACCTGCTGCTCCTGGCTCAAGGGTCTCCAAGGCTGCCCTCTCTCAGCCCAACCACCCTTTGCCATCACTTCTCAGCGGATGAGGTACAACCTACACCCGCAGCGGAGGCCCTGACATCAACGTGGACCTTAGCAGTCCACGTGTTCAAGACAGAATGCAGCTTTAAGGGAGCCCCATGGCGTGCAGCCTAGCGGCCTCCCCGCCCCTCTCCTACAGCCCCAGAAACTCTGGCCCAGATCCTCAGCTGGCCATCCCCTGGGGCCTCACTGCCCCTCCTCCACTCTGAACGACCAGTGTGGCCCCACATCCCATCCGCAGACCCGCTCAGATCCACGCCCGCAGGGAGATCACGCCACAGGTGCCCGGGGCTGGAGAGAAACCCGCCCAGGATGGGGGCTGCCCTGTCCAGCAGGTGTCCAGCCGCCCTCCTCCTTCCCTTGACACCAGCCCCCCAGGTGGCTCAGCGCCATCTCCCGTAAGTCCCCTGTAGCGCCTGGACGCTCTGGCCAGCCTCCCCGCGCTCACCACACCGCTTTAGGACTCCACAGGCTCCGCCCCCAGCCTCCACGGGGTCACGGCCCCAAGCTCCCCGGCCTCGGTGACGCCCTTCACCCACAGGCTCCGCCCCTGACTCCCCCCCTCGGTGACGCCCCGTTAGGACCCACAGGCTCCGCCCCTGACCTCCCCCTCGGTGACGCCCTTCACCCACAGGCTCCGCCCCTGACACCCCCCTCGGTGACGCCCTTCACCCACAGGCTCCGCCCCTGACTCCCCCCTCGGTGACGCCCTTCATCCACAGGCTCCGCCCCTGACCTCCCCCTCGGTGACGCCCTTCACCCACAGGCTCCGCCCCTGACTCCCCCCTCGGTGACGCCCTTCATCCACAGGCTCCGCCCCTGACCTCCCCCTCGGTGACGCCCTTCACCCACAGGCTCCGCCCCTGACTCCCCCCTCGGTGACGCCCTTCATCCACAGGCTCCGCCCCTGACCTCCCCCTCGGTGACGCCCTTCACCCACAGGCTCCGCCCCTGACTCCCCCCCTCGGTGACGCCCTTCACCCACAGGCTCCGCCCCTGACTCCCCCCCCCTCGGTGACGCCCTTCACCCACAGGCTCCACACCTGACTCCCACCCTCGGTGACGCCCTTCACCCACAGGCTCCGCCCCTGACTCCCCCTCGGTGACGCCCTTCACCCACAGGCTCCGCCCGATTCCCCCCCTCGGTGACGCCCTTCATCCACAGGCTCCGCCCCTGACTCCCCCCCTCGGTGACGCCCTTCACCCACAGGCTCCGCCCCTGACCCCCCCCCTCGGTGACGCCCTTCACCCACAGGCTCCGCCCCTGACTCCCCCTCGGTCACGCCCCGTTAGGACCCACAGGCTCCGCTCCGGGCGCCCCCAGCCGTGCTCATCCTTTGGTGTCATTTGTGCAGCTGTCTGTCCAGGTCCATGACAGGGACAGCCGCTATTTGTACGACGGAAGGACGGATGGATGGACGGATGGACGAGTGTATGAATGAATGCGAAGGGGAGCGCAGGACTACTTCCCGACCCACAGACTGTGCCGCCCCGCAACTGGAGCCAGTAGCCCTGAGCCAACCAGGTGGCGACTAGTCCCGCCACGCCACGTCACGCCATGCCCTTCCCTCTTTCCGGGGGCCGACCGATGTGGCCACGCCCACCCACGCTCCGGCGTCCCTCCCGGTCTCTAGGCAACCGCCGTTGGTCCGCTGGGCAGCTACTGACTGATCTTAGACAGTGGCGCCATGGACCTGGTCGTCATGCAGGAGCTGATCCACGCAGAGAGCCACCAAGGTGGGCCTGGGGTTGCCGCCCCGGCCCCTGGGAGGCCCGGGGCAGATGAGGAGGCAGTGGGAGAAGGAATTAGGGATTTAACCAGAATAGAGGCCTCCTCCGCTGAGCCACCTGGCCAAGAGTTCAGGGACCTGTGGCCCTGGGCTGGTTGTCACTGGACAGGCCAGTGGGCTGGGAGGTCCCGCCTTGGGACTGTGCCTTCTCCAGGTCTTGCACTTCAGCCATCCTCTACTCAACAGACTCTGATGCCTTGCAGCGAGCTTACCAGCTGATCAAGTCTGCCAATCTGGGGAAGTCAGAACTGGATCCCTGGGAAAGCTTCAGCCCTGACCTGTTTGTGCTGTGTGCAGAGCAGGCCCTTAAGGTGACTGGGTCCAGGCTCCTGACTGGGATAGCTGCAGGACCCATGGGCCTCCCTGTCTCTGGGTGTATATGACCGCAGAGGCCAGTGGGAGGGCAGGGATGGGTGTGTGATCCTTATGGAGGGGTCCAGGCTGGTCCCACTGGTGGCCTGGCTTCAAAAATGTGTCATCCAAAGAGCATCTTTCCGTCCATGTTCTCCCGCAGATGGGACAGCGAGAGGTAAGTGAAGACTGCATCCAGATGTACTTCAAGGTGAAGGGGCCGGTCACCCAGTTCCTGGGCCGAGCACATCTGTGTAGGGCCCAGTTGTGTGCCCCACAGTCGGAGGACAACCTGGTGAGTGCACCTGAGCTCCCCCACAGCCTTTCGGGCTTCACCACTCCCCTCCAGAAGGTGGCAGCCTAGACGAGTCTTAGGATAATTTTTTTTATTATTGTTTTATTATTCATATGTGCATACAAGGCTTGGGTCATTTCTCCCTCCTGCCCCCACCCCCTCCCTTACCACCCACTCCGCTCCCTACCTCCCCCCGCACCTCCTCGCTACCCGGCAGAAACTATTTTGCCCTTATCTCTAATTTTGTTGTAGAGAGAGTATAAGCAATAATAGGAAGGAACAAGTGTTTTTGCTGGTTGAGATAAGGATAATTTTTTTTTTTTTTAGCAAAATGGAGTTAACTAGCCAGACTCGTTTTTCTGCATGACATGAAACTTGCACTGTGTCCTGTTTGCACTTTTCTCTCTGGTCACTGCTTGTCAGATGTCTGACAAGTGTGATAACCCTTTTACCTCTGCATGGTACTGTCATGGTCTTTCTTCCTTGTGAGCCTGAAGGCTGTCCCTGAGCTGGGCATAAGGGAGCTGGGGGAGGCCAGTGCCCTGAGTTCAGGCAGCTGTGGTTTCTGGTCTCACCCAGGCTCTCTTCACCGAGCCTTGACTATGCTTGAGTACCAGGTGGTCTTCAGTGAGGGTGTTCACGGAAGTGAGGGGTACCCAGGTGGTGCATCTGATTAACTTGTGCATTCTTTATGCTGTTTTAGGAGGAATTTGAAAATTGTGTAACTCAGTACATGAAGGCTATAAACTTTGCAAAAGGAGAACCAAGGTAGGTAGGCATGACTGAGCTGACTGTTTCTAATTGACAGTGCAACAGGCTTTAGTACCAGTGGTCCTGTCTATGAGGATTGTTGAGTTTTCCTCCTTGCTTTTGTTTTGTGTTTTTAATGAATTTGTGATCATAGACTCATCTTGTTAGCATGAGAATTGGGCCGTGTTCATACAAAACTCCCATGGAGCCGCACCCTCCTCTGTGGTCAGTGGTTTTCAGGATTTGTAGATGGCTTGCCCAAGTGTTTTCTCTATGGGCCTCCCTCTGATCTGTCCCCTGAGCCCCCTCACTCCCAGCTTCAGGCTCAGCATCTCTGGGATGAGAAAGTCATGCTCTGGGTTTCCCCAGGTGGGCTGCCAGCTGCCCGTGGCCAAGGCATCCTGTCTGTGCAGAGGTGACTCACTGGAACTCTAGCACTTCTTCAGAAACAAATGCAACATTTGCCACTGTGAAGCTTGCACATAGCCTGGTGTTAATGTAACACTTGCAACGTGACACAGTATTTGAAAGGCTTTCGTTCCTTCTTCCCATGTCCACTGCTTGTCTGTTGATGGGCTTCCCTGCCTACACATTGTGTAGGTGCTGGGATACAGGGTCCAGCCCACCATCTCTCCCTCCCTCCCTCCATGGGGGCCAGGGGGCTGACCCTGAACAGGTCCTAAGGACAGTAGGTGTTTGCAAAGGGAGTTTGTTCTGGTGTTGGAGCAGGAGGCCCAAGTACCCTGGGTAGGAGCCCCGGAAGTGTGGGGCTCCACTACTGGAGATGGGCCAGAAGGGTGACCATGAGCTTGGGAGGGTGGTCAGAGCTGCCTATATGAAGAAGCCTGGGGGAGATGGCCCAGGTGGCCCTGTGGGAAGGGAGAAGAGCCTGAGGGAGGAGGAATCAGGGTGAAGGGAGCAGAGAAGGTGAACTCTTTTCCAGCAAAAGGTGACATGGGGCGGGGACACAGTTGGGAACGAATACCTGTCTAGACTGGGAGTTCCTGCTCACAGGGGAAGATCTATATGACTCTGCACTTCCCTCCTTCATTGGAGCAGAGGGGCTCCAAGGAGACTCCGCCAAGGAGTGGACTTGTCTGTCTGCAGGCCACCCTAGTGTCCCACCTCCTTCCTGGATAATGAGCAGCACTGGCCTGTCCAATGACAGTGGTAGGACACCATTTGGCACCTGAACCCCACAGGGCAGAACTGTCCATTCAGAGAGTGGCCCTAGAGTAAAAGCTCTATGCCCCTAAATCTCTCCGATGGTGCCTTGTCACCAGCAGGGAAAGCCAGATGCCTGGGATCTGCTCTGACATGGGCTTTGTCCACTGAGTATTCCCCCCATTCTGTCTGCTGACCCTCTCATCCTCTCAACTCCTGGCTGACCCCTGCTCCATCTTCCAGGTCACAACAGATGTCACCTCCTCTAAGGAGCCTTCCAAACCTTTTCCTCTCTTGTTGACTGGTGGGTTTTCAAGGAAGCTGATCAGTTTGTAGAATGACTGAATGTAAGGAGCCCAGTCCAGACTCAGAAGCCATGGCCGGGTCATCACTGCTGGGCTGCTGCTTTAGAACAGGGCCCCAGGGCTCCCTATTCTGGTGCTCAAGCAGGTTAAGCAGAAGCAGTGCAGATGGGACACTGCCATCTGCTGGCTACAGGAGGCATCTGCACACCCCTGCTGCCAGGGGCCAGGGAAACAGCCACCCTTGCTTGCAGGCTCCAGCATGGCAACCTCCACCCCTGCCTGCAGGTACTACTTCCTGGTGTACAACGCATCAGTGCTCTACTGGAATATGGTGAGGCCATTTCTCAAGCCTGGATGTCACCAGCATGTGATCCCCAGCCTCTCCCAAATTGTCAACGTGTTAAATCAGACAGAGGAAGAAGACAAGGAGTGGAGAGCTGAGCTGATGCTGTGAGAGGGGTGCCTCACTCAGCCCTGACTGTCCTCAGGCTGAATGCTCTTGCTTTCTCTTCCATGGTTGGGACCGGGCTTGGGTCTTGTCCGAAGGTTGTTTCGGAAGTCTGTGGTTGACTCTTACTTGAATATTCCAGCAGACAACAGACAGGTGAAGGAAATGGGATCCCCTGGTTTTAAAATCTTACTGCAGTAAATTCTTAGCATCTTGGGTGTTTTACAGAATAGCTAAGCCAGGTGAGCAGGGCTTCCAGGTGCCTGGACACCCATGAAGGGGAGCTGAGGCTGTAGGATCTTGGCCCTGAGAAGTCACAGGGACAGACCATCAGCAAGTGCCTGGTCACCGTGCAGCTGGACCAAGAGGGGGTCTGTCAGAGGTTGTGTGTCAGGGAACTCTCTGTGCAGGCCAGGCTCCCACGGTGCCAGCGCCAGAGACTCCACATTCAAGTCCAAATCCACAGCCTGCAGGCTTTTGGTACCTGGGTGGCCGTTTGGGGAGCCTTTAAAAGAAAGAAGTCATGGAAAATGTCATTTTTAAATGTCTTTGGTAACTAAAATACCAGCAATTTCCTTTCCCCTTTGTTGCTGGTGCAGGCCCTCCCTGGTGAGCCTGGCTATGGCTTAGAGCTTCCCAGGGCCTCTTTCTAAAGTTTGTGAAACAGAAAAATTGCTAATGTATAATAACCTGGCTGATGGACATTTGCAAGAGGACAGTTTCAGCCCAGCTGAATGTCTCCTGCATTTCTGTTGTCCAGGGAACTTCTTGAGTGTTACCTGCAGGCTGGAAGGAAGGAGGACGCCGTCAAGTTCTGCTCCACGGCGGCGCCCTTCATAAAAGCCAACGTGCCACACAAGTACCGGCACATCTTCTCAGTCATGGTAAGGTGGCAGGTGTAAGAGCACTTGGCTAAAGATCATTGCAGAAAAGTATGCATAAAACCACAAACAAGTCCATTAACTGAGAGACATGAAAACATACGTGAACGAAACAAACACAAGAAAACGAGCTGCCATTCGTTCTGTGTGAAGGCACACATCACTTACTTTTGGAAAACAAAGCAAGATCTTTGCTGTCATTGTTACTAATACTTTTTGTAATTGGATCGAGTTTGTTTAAAGGTTAACAGAAAATGTGTAAAGATACAAATTACTACAGGACTGAGTCCTCAAAGTGTTCATTGGCTGTTAGTTTTAATGTATAAGAATCCACTTAAGTTATATCTGAAAAAGATAAAATTTCATTAGTGAAAAGATCTACCTTAATTGAAAAATTAATTTTATAGGAGGAATAATGAAGTAATTCCAAAACATGGAGTCTGAGCCGCTACCTAATTACTAGCTTGAATTAACGTTCTGCTCCATTTCGTGGCAGGTTCGCCATGAATTAGCGGACGTGCTTCAGTTAAAGAGAGAAAAGAAAAACTCCATCAGCCTGTCTGTGTCTTTCCACATTAACACTCTGAAAGCGTGAGTAGTCTGCGGACCACATAGCTCTAGCTTTCCCGGACAGAGTTCCATTCTGTTCCACAGAGGACTTGTCACCTCCACTGGGGACACTGTGTCAGTGGGTGCTTGGGGCTGCAGGAACAGGCCTAGGGAAGGCGGGACTGGTGGCCCTTAGGGGTCTCAAGCCACCCCCTGTCCTGCCTCCCCCATCACGGAGAAGACTGCCCAGTGGGGCCACCTGCAGGGGCAGCAGAGCTCCTAGCAGGCCCGCCAAGCCAGGCCCTCCCTTCTCACAGGTCTTGTAGATGAGGCTCGAAACAGACCAAGAGCTAAGCAATCCAGAGCAGATCCTGGGTAAAACACAGTGGGATGGGGCAAGTGAACAAAAGGACTTTGTGCCCCGAGGCTGTGCCGTGACCTGCCACAGCTGCTATGGCAGGTGGAGGGAGTCAGGAAGATGGACGTCAGAGTTTGTGTACGTGTGTGAGGAGGCCACAGTGTGGAGGCTCAGGGGAGTGAGGTGGCAGCAGTGTGGAGGCTGGGGGCAGTCGGGTGATCTCGGGGAGCTCTGCAGAGAGAGGGAAGTGCTGGCCCCAGGTCTGGAGCTGTGAGAGGAGAAGGCTCTTTCCCTGCTGCAGTCCGGTGGGCAGGGGCTGTGCACTTTTCTCCGAGTTTTTCCTGCAGGACTGGGGAGAAAAGACTCCACCTGGGACTGAGGAATTGTGGGGAAGTGTGGAACAGGCCAGGATCTGGAGGAGGATGGACAGGGACGTTTTGCACCTCTGTTCTGTGGAATACATGGGTTCATCTTTCCCGTGGAATAATTTTCACAAATCTGACAGGACGTTTGGCTATTTAGTGTTTGGATTAATTCTAGAAAATTGGATAAAAATGATTTGCCCGAAGACCTTGACTCTGTTCTGAAGAAGGCCTACAAACACCTGAGTCACTACAATCACCAGTGCTTCCCTTCCATCAGAGAGGAAAAGTAAGTGCTTGTCTTTCAGGTTTGAAATCTGTATTGGCAGATATCTACACAGCAGCCTGTGGGAGTTCAGGCACATTTCTCTCCAGGTTTGCACTGTTGGAGAGCTCCTGGGATTGTAGCCTCCTATGCTGCTTTGCAAAATCAAATTAACTTCTGCGTTGAAGAGCCTTACACAGTTTGTCAAGTAGAACATCTCTCTCTCTCTCTCTCTCTCTCTCTCTCTCGTTTTTGGTGGCGCTGGGGTTTGAACTCAGGGCATCCTGCTTTAGGCAGGTGCTCTACCACTTGAGCCGCTCTTCCAGCCCTGTGTGTGTGTGTGTGTGTGTGTGTGTGTGTGTGTGTGTGTGTGTTGGGTATTTTTGAGATAGGCTCTTGAGAACTATTTGCCTGGGGCAGGCTTTGAACCATGATCCTCCTGATCCTCTGAAGTAGCTAGAATTGCAGGTATGAGCTACTGGTGCCCAGCAACAAGTTTTCATAGGTTTTTTGGATTTACTGGGGTTTGAACTTGGGCCTCATGCTTGCTAGACAGTGCTGTACTGTGGAGAGTTGCTTGTGAGAAGCCTATGAGGACAGAAGTGCAGTTGTACTCAGTGTTCTGCAGGCTGAGTTGGGCGCAGCCCCAGCCACTGAAGAGGGTGAGAGTAAGATGCAGAGCAGCTGCTTTTCCTAAGATGTTTGTGTCAAATAATCTGTAGGCTGAGATATGGCACAGCCCCAGCCACAGGAGAGAGAGAGAAGGCAAGATGCAGCTCAGCTGCTTTCTCCTCCCCGAGAATCATCGCTCCACTTCCTTGTTTACCACTGGATATAAAAGACACATTTTTGGATGAAGGGAGGCTTTTTGATGGGGAATGCATTTTGTTGGGGGTTTTTTGGCTGGAGGGAGATTGATGAAGGAGGACAATGAATTGTTGAAGGGAGAATTGCTGAAGGAGAATTGCCAAAGGGGAATTGCTGAAGAGGGGTTGATAGAATTGGTTGGAAGATTGTGAGGGAACAGCCGCTGTTGATTGTCTGCAAGTCTGACGGCCAAGACTTTAAGAAAGCTAAAGAGAGAACATGGGACAGTGCAAGTCTGATGGGACAGTGCAAGTCTGAGAGCAAAAACTTTAAGAGAGATTATGCTAAAGAGAACATGGGACAGAGCGAATCTAAGGAAAGAGACTTTAAAGAATAGAAAAGAAGACTTTTAGAAGCAAGGTTTTAAAGAATTGTAAAGGCGTAAGGCCTTAAAGAAAAGATAGAGAAAAGAAACAGATTAAAGAGAAGAGATTAATAGAGAGAAGAAGCTGTGTGCGTCTCCACCCTAGTGCCCAACACACCTGGCCCCACTTTCTGCCTGTCTGGCTGTCTATCCTTTGTCCTTTCTGCATCTCCCATAGCCCCCAGTTAGGCCCAGTTAGGTTTGGTAGTAACAAGGGAGCAAGAGAAAGCTCACTCCACACGAGCCACTCTGCCAGTCCCTAACAGTTGTCTTGAGCAGTGTCCAGGCATGAGCTCTGTTTCTGGGTTTCCAGAGTCCCTGGGCACTGGCTTGCTACGAAGAGTCCTGGGCTGGCCCCTGGAGTAAGGTGAGCAGGGGCAGAGCATCCCAAGGTGCTGGTCGGTCTCCAGCCCAGGAGCTGTTTTGTGGCATCCCCTGAGCACAAGACGGAGTAGATTTCCCATTGTTTTGGTTTTGTGAGGATTAACATTCAACAATTCTTGGAGCCTTTGGACCACCTCTTCTGAGAGTTTACCTTCTGGTTGCTCAACGATTTTCTCACCATCTGTGTATGAAGCACACTGACCCTTTGCTTGTGAGAACCGTTTTGAACAGGTTTCCATTTATCATTTGATCATGGACTTGGTGTCTCCAAAGTGACATGTTTAAGTCTCACGCTGGCCAGCTGGCGTCAACTTACTGGAAGCAGGGCCTTTGTCGATTTAAGTGCCGAT
This sequence comes from Castor canadensis, assembly GCF_047511655.1. Classification (NCBI taxonomy): domain Eukaryota; kingdom Metazoa; phylum Chordata; class Mammalia; order Rodentia; family Castoridae; genus Castor; species Castor canadensis. The sequence continues at coordinate 823,315 of NC_133392.1, forward strand.
GGGGTCATGCTGAATGACTGTGGGCCTAACTCCCAGGACACAGAGACACACACACAGGGAGAAGACTGTGGGACCGTGGAGGTGAGACTCAAGCTGCAGGCGTGAAGGGTTGCTGGCTGGCACCAGAGGCTGGGGAGGCCCTCGGTGGGGGGGGTCCTCCCCTGACCTTCAGCAGAGTACACTGAGGGACACCTGGCTTTGAGATCCAGCCTTCAGGACTGACAGAAAGAAACATCTATTGTTTAAGCTTCTCAGATTTGGTACTTTGTTATAACAGCGCAGGAAACTGATCCAGGTGCATGCTTGTTGACTGTGATAAATGACCACAAACTCCACAGATGAAAACAAGGCTGGGTCCACAGGCAGGGATCCCACTCAACTGCCGGGACGGTGTCTGCTGCCTGGTCTCTCCTGGCTGGGCTGGGAGGATCCAGTTCCTTGTGGACCAAGGGACACCCAGTGTCTCCCTATGACAGCTTGCCTTACCAGAGACATCCAGAGCGAGAGTTGCGTGCAGCCAAGGACAAGGTCACCACACGTGGAATGGAGGGCTCAATGGTAGACACAGTCCATGCAGAGTGAGAGGTGCAAGGGGAGCCCAGAGTCCCAGTGCCCCGTCACTGGAGGGGAGCTGAGCAAGGCGAGCGCTCGTCTGCACCTGGGCTCTTCCAGTGCTCTGCTGTGTCAGTAGCCACGCGCCGGGAGGAATGAGAGCGCACACATCCGTGTACACATGCGTGTGTGTTCCTGGAAGGAAGGCTTCATCTTCTATCACATTCTCCAAGTTGTTCTAACTAAAGCCAGGCTGAGCCAAGCCACGGCGCCTGTCCTTGGCTGGGCTCTGGGCTGGGGTCTCAGGTGGTGTGAACAGACCCTTCTGAGGCCCGTTCATCACTTTGGGGAAATTCCTAGACACTGTGCAGTGAGAACACAGCGGGAGCTTGCCTCTACCTTGAGGACCTCTGAGCCCATAGGGGACGTGCCAGGTCACACCCATGCTGCGTTCCTCTGACCACTGATGGACTGAACATAGTTTTTACTTATTTATGAGCACTTTCCCTTCAGTTAATTTTCTGTTCCTTTAACTTGATTTTTAAAACGTGGGGTATGAAGCACTTACAACTGAGTACGCGTTAAGATTTGAGCTCTGTAACTCTACATATCAACAAATTGTCCCAGCTTACAGTTTACTCTTTTATAACTTCTCATGTACAGAAGTGTTACATTTAATATAAAAATAATGTAGGCTAACAGTCACTCCCACCAGTTCTGGGCTAGACGCTGTCTTCGGTCTTTCACGTGGGTGAACTCTACTACTAATCGGAGCCACAGTGGACACCTGGAGGCCCTTGCTGTCCTCAGGAGTCGCCTTTGGCCTGGTTCTCCTCTATCTGAGGCCTTGCTAGGCCTCCCCACCTCCAAGTGGGTGGATGGCCTCTGCCTCTAGTGTGTCCGGGGCTTCACTTTTGTCTGACTCCAGCTCCCATGCTCTGTGTCCCTCCTCCCGGCAACCCTCACGTACAGCCCAAGCTGCCTTCTGGTGAATGCCAGGTCCTTCCCACAGCCCGAGTCCCCTGGGACTCTGTTGACACCTTGCCTGGACTTCCATGTCTGCCACTCTGAGTGGGGAAAGAAACTTTCTGTTTGGCCTAAAACCCAGCAATTTATCCTTTCACAATTCTCTCTTGACCTGTCCAGCAGGCCTGTGTGGCCAGAGCTCAGGTGGGACAGAGAGGCCAGAGTTAAGGCCAGGCCTCTGGAGATCAGAGCCTGAGGGGCAGGCAGAGCAGGGACAGGGCAGCAGAAGGACCCTCACCACTTCCCACAGTGGCCTCCTGCCTTAATCAGCCCAAGGTTGGTGAGAGGAAAGAGGCACCACCAAGTGCCATAGCTGTGACTCTGTGGGCCGTTGTGTTTGTGATATCACCCAGAAAGGCAGAGGAGATGTGGGCCAGCCCGCCAGGGACACAGCAATGTCTGGGACACTTTGGTAGCCACTACTGCGGAGGCTGCTGGCATCTGGTGGGAGCAAGCCGCAGTGCAACAGATGTAGGACAGCCTCCAGCGGACAGAGTGGAACAGAAGGCAGGGGTGAGGCTGAGAAGCCCTGGCCTCTATGTACACTTCACTCTCCATTCCTACAGCCTCACGAGGAGTCCTGAAATAAAGGGTGGCGTCCTTTCCTCCACCCGCTTGGCTCTTTTTCAAAGTGGTTTGGCCATCGTAGGCCCCTGCACGCCTATAAACATGTAGGTTTACCATCAGCCAACTGATTGCTACCAAGAGACACTGGTTGGTGACAGTGAATGTGCTGTCCTGGTAGAAAGGCCTTGGGCTACATCAAGTGGGTCATGACCCACCTGAGGGCCTCACTCCTAACCCAGCTGCAGGTGTGGGCAGTGACAGCGCCTCATAGCAGCCATGCAGAGCAGTGCTGGTGACCACCCGGTGTGGCCTTGTGCCTCCCTGGGATCTGTGCTGGCCTGAAGACCTGGGCCTGAAGGTATGGACACAGCACTGAGTGCTGTGAGGCCCTGCAGCACAAAGGAGGGCAGGGACAATGCACAGGGACTTGTAGCTGGTTAGTCGTTTTATTTCATTATTTCTGTCATATTTTAGCTTCCACTTGTTATAACAGAGTCCAGCCATTGGCTCTGCTGCACGGGTGCACTTTTCCTGCCCCTACTGAGCCAATGCTTGTTTGCTTCTTTCTTTCCAGAATACTTTTGCTTTTTGAATTAGCTCGTCTTTCTCTGACCTTGAAATGTGAGGAGATGGTCTCTAATTGCATCTTGGACCTGAAGAAAATTGAAAGCAAAGTAAGTGGCTTAATGACAATTGTCACCAAGGGAGGCTAGGAGCAGCTCACAGAACCATGACCTGAGGGCTGCAGAATTTTGTTTGTGAGAGACTGAGGTTTGAACTCAGGGCTTTGCACTTGCAAAGCAGGTGCTGTACTACTTGAACGACACTTCCAGTCCATTTTGCTCTGTTAATATATAGTCTCATGAACTATTTGCCTCAAGCCACAGTCCTCCCATCTCAGCCTCCCGAGCACCCATTTTTGTTATGTTCCTTGGTGCATCTAGGGTCAGAGTTGTCACACTGGCTGGTGCATAGGTCTTCCAGCTGACTGCCTGCTATATCATTACTGTTGGCTGTCTTCATGCTCAGTGTGATGAGTGCACTGTTGTTTATTGTCCTTCCCTATTGAAATGCAGCCCCTTAGACAATGGGGCATGTCTGATATGCACCCCATTTCACCCCCACTTCCTGGCGTAATGCCTGGCCCTTAAGTGGTGCCCAGGAAGCATCTGTGATTGGGTAAAGGCCACATATTTCCACCTGTCTGAAGGGTGCACAGCCAGGTTCTGGGGCCTGAAGCTCCTTCCTTGTATGTCTTCCCCACAGGGCTGGCCCACAGCTGAGGGGTCCCAGAGGCAGGCCACACCCAGAGATCAGCAGGGAGAATAACACCAGGTGGAAGAGCAGCATAGTAGGGAAAAGTAGGGATCGATTCCCAGCTCTGAACCTCAACATCAGGCATTTTGGCGCCCCCCCCACCCCCACACACACACTTGGGAGATTGTAGCATGAAAATAAAAACAAATGCACAATTTGATAGGGCTGTCCAGAAATAAGTGAGTCTTCCCCAAACAGGGAAGTTGTATAAAGTGCCATATTCACACTGCATAGACTCCTGCTTCTGAACCAGATGGTGTAGAAGGAGCCACATTTGCCCTCAAACCTGAAGCAACACAAACAAAATATGAACAACTATGATTTTCAACACTCTAAACAATAGATCATGAAGGAACTGGAGGGGGTAAACAAGTGGGATGAGTCCTGTGATGCCTGGCCATCTGGAGCTTGAGGACTGTGGCAAGTGGAGGGGACCTCAGGTGGAGCCTGGAAATTAACCTGGTGGCCAGGGGGAGATGCAGCTGCAGGTATAGGACAGAGGACTAGGGAGGAGTGAGTAGCACACTGAGAGCTCCAGGGTCTGCAGGTGTGCTTGAATCTCCAGCTGAGCTTGGGTTGCACATGCACTGAGGAGACCCCCACACTGGGGAGGAACCTCCATCTGGTGAAATGAAACCAGGGGACACTGCAGATGTCACACAGCAGGAATAGTTTCTGTCCCCAAGCAGTGTGCAGAAATTCTGGAGTCTCAGGGAGACTCAGAAGAGAGTTGTCTCAGCAACAGAAAAAAGTTATCAACATTCTGATTGTGCATATCAAAGGTTGAAAGCAAGACTAGAAATGCAACCTTTTTCCAAGTAATACAGTTGAAGACCAGGACAGTTACCAAGAGTATAAGAATACAAAAATCTACAGCATGCAACGATGTAAAAATTAAAACTTAGCAGACATGAAAAGAGGCAGGAAATATGATATATTCTGAAGAGATGAGCAGTCAATCAAAACCAACCAAGAGTTGATGCAGATAATAGTAGCTGACACAGATGTGCAGTTTTTATAATTGTGCTCTGGACATTCACAAAGGTAGTAGGGAGACTGAACATTTATGTTAGCTAGAAACATGGAAGGCACATGCAGCACCCAAACTGAAGTTCTAGAGATGAAAACTACACTGCTGAGAAGAAACTACACCAGACAGAATTTAAAGCAGGTTAGCCATTTTAGAAGAAAAGCTGAGCAAACCTGAAAATGGTGGAATGGAAAGGTCCCAAAATGAAACACAGAGGAGTGTGGAGACAATGCAGCAGCTTCCAGCAGAAGGATATGCTGTGCTGTCCCTGGAGGACAGGATGGAAAGGGGAAATGGAAAATAACTGAAGAAATGATGGCCCAAAATGCTGGATTTATGATCTTCATGAAGGAAGGAAAAAGGAGCATCCTGTATGAGGAGCTGGATAAGAGCGAGAGCAGATTTCTTGCTGGACACAATAAGGCCAAAAGACAAAGGTGCCTTTAAGATACAGACCAAAAACAACCAGCCAAAAATCTATACTGAGAGAAAATGCCTTTCAAAGCCAAAGGAAATATTTTAAAGAGTTTAAGATTTATTAAAATACAGAGAAGCAGAAAGGGTTTGACCCCCCCACTCACAGAAATTGTAAATGAAATTCTTCCAGCAAGACACAGCAAGAAGGAACCCTGCAGAAAGCTGAGTGCGTACAGAGCAGAAGACAGGAGGAGATAGTTGACTGCTTAAATGAAGACAATGGGGTGTCCTGTGGGGTCGTTGGCAGGTGGAACAAGGTGTGTACCCATAGCAGCAGAATAGCAGGAGCAGAGATGACCTGTGCTGGCATACTGTTCATGGTGCTTGTGCACTAGAGGGGGTGCACCCATTCTGTGGGGTAGACTCTGGTGAAGAGATGGCAGGCACCATATGCCCTGAAGCAGCCTCTGGAGTGACATCAGAAGGAGATGCAGCCAGAAAACTAAATGAGGAGATGAGGGCCTAGTAGGCATGAGCTCCATCCCCAGCACCACAAAAAAAGAAAAAAGAAAGCTGATGGAATGGAGCCATAGCAGATAATCAGTTAATTCAAGAAAAACAGAAGAGAAAAAATAGGACAAGGAAAAGACAGAACAAACAGCAAATATCAATGGGTATATTCGATCTGAATCCAGTTGTGCCATAATTGGAGTAAATGTAAATCTCCTAGATATCCCAACTAAAAGGCAAATACTGTCACACTGGAGAAAATCAGGTCCCAAATCCATGCTGTCTACAGGAGCCCAAGTTCAGTGAGACACTGTGGACTGAAAACCCAGGGTGGAGAGGAAGCTGCACTCACCTTGGCAAATGGCACCTTCTGATCTGCACTCCACAGTGTGTGAGTAATGACAGGGAGGGTCATTTCATGAGGCAGAAGGGGTCACAGCAGAGAGGAGGCGGCAGGTTTCAAAGCTTGTATACCTGTAACCATACTTTAAAATAAATGAAGCAAGACTGATAGAGAGCTGTGAGGAAAACTAGATTGAATTCAAAATTAAAGTCAGTGCTTTTGACATTCTTTCTGAATGATTGCTAGAATAGGTAAACGGATATAAAAATATCAGAGAAAATGTAAAAGGCTTGGGGTACTGACCTGACCTGTGGCAGCTTTAAAGCACACACTCCAAACAGGGGATACACCATCTTCTCAAGTGCTCAGAGTGTTTGCTGAGACAGACTACATAACAGGCTAACAAAAACCACATAAATCTAAAGGTATTCACTGACCAGCATGAAATCAAATTTGAGGTCAACAGCAGAAAGATATTAAAAATGTCAAATATTTGAAAACTAAGCTAGATGCTTCTAAATGTGCAGAAAAGTGTAGTTAGTTCAACTCGTTTCCACGAGTCAAAGAAACCTTCAGAATGAGATTAGAAGGTATTTTAAGCTGGGTGAAAATGAAAACACCTGTAATGATTTATGGGAAACCTTTAAAGCAGGATTTGGAAGAAGGCAGTTGAGCTTGGCTCCCTCTTAAGAAACCAAAAAGAGATAGCAAAAGAAAACCAAAGTGAGAAGTGTGGAGTGACAATATTCAGACAGAACTGCATAAAATGGGAACCAGACCAATAAAGAAGCTCAGCGAAATCAAGGTGCTTTGGGAAAAGCCAATATCACGAGACAGAGCAGAGGTGGAGAGAGATGCATTATTAGGAACTTGACCTAGTGCTGCAGAGAATCCAGAGTTACTGAAAGCATAAAAAGCAGGTGCTTCCCGTAAGCTTGAGGATACGTGGATGGCAAAAACATCAAAAAACCTACACGCGAATGGAAAGAAGATGAACATCACTTCCTGCCAAGCTTACCACACCCCTGCCAGAATGGCTGAAAGTTAGACTTGTCCACGCCACATGTGGGTGAGGATGCAGAGAGACCTCGGACCTCAGACTCCGCTCGAGGGAACATAAATGAGCAGTCTGGCGATGGTGCAAGGCCCAGGCCTCCCGCCTCCATGCAAACGCTCACACACGGCATTCGGCTTCGCCTGTAATGGCCACCCAAGCACTGGCAGTACCTGTGACGACGGAGTCGCGACAGCAGATGGCGGAGTGCCCCGAGCAGTCACAGGCCCCCGCTGGCAAGGGAGCTAGCTGCATGTGGATGAGTCTCTAAGTGATTGCGTGAGTTGGAGGGCGAGGCAGAGGACAGTGACTGCAGCTCCGTGAGGCCTGGTCACCCACTCCCTGGGTTTGTGCAAAAGCAGATCAGCTGGAGAGCTGGAGAGCTGGGCGGGGAGGGGCAGGGTCAAGGGAAACAGGCCAGTCGTGGGTATGCCTCGGTCTCCATCATAGGAGGGTCTCCAGGAGCGTCAAAGCTTGCCAATCGTGCACTTTACCCGTTTGCAGCTTACTGTACATGAGTTACACTTTAACAAAGCTATTTAAAAAGACTCGCCAAAAAATCGACAGATGAAAATTGCCAGTTGAAATGGAAATGAGTTTTCCAATTAACTTGCCGGAGCCTCGTCTGGCTTGGGCAGTGTACAGAGGGGCCTGTATGTCACTACAGTGCCTCCTTGTTATTCAGAAGCTAGAACATGGCCCCACTGAGCTATGAAAAATTCAGGAACTCTCTGGCCACGTGCCTGCTCATAACCAACCGCTTACCGGTTCACCGGGTGGGTCCCGGGACAGGCCCACACCGGGAATCCTGCGGTGCTCACGGTGGTGAGAAGGTAAGGAAGTCACCTCCCCAGCCCAGGCCAACTAGGGACCCAAGGGCAGGGGATCCCACACCAAATCCCAGAGCTCTTGCTACTTGATGCCAGGATCCCAGGCTCAGATGAAATAAAAGATAAAAGAAAATCATGTTTGCTAAATTTCAGAGGACAGTTATCTAAGTTGGCTTGATTATTTAAAAATTCAAGGTCCACTGAAATTAATGAGCTTTTCTCCCTGTGTTAAAAAGGTGAAAAAGAACAATCGGCATTCTCACTTACGCCTTTGCATCTTTTGGAAACAGGAAACTTTGCCTATGCAACTTGGTCCTCACCACGCTTTTCACTTGCTGAATTTCTACCTAGTACATTAGTGCTGCTGCAGAACGGTCTTGTGGTTAACGAATTTTCACACTGGCTTTCGTTAGAAGGTTCCATGTGTACAAAAGCCGTTTGTATTGACAGGATCCTGGGAAACTGATTGAGATCGAATGTCTGGAGTGTGAATTGGAAGCTTTGCGACTTGAAAGTAAAGTTAAAGTCTACATCCGCACAGCCGTGGAGGTAAAGCCCTAACCTTGAGTCACCATACACGTGGTGTTGTTCTGCAGGTTTCTTGGGACTGGGGAGTGTGGAGGTTGTGCCGGGCTTGAGCGTTCTGAGGATGTGACGTGGGCCCTCCTGCTGGACTCTGTGCTGGTGCCCTGGGCAGGGGGTGTGGCCAGCTGTGACACTTCCTCACCAGGAACTGCTGGGCCTGAACACTTGAAGGACAAGGCTGAATCATAGCAGAGGACCTGGGGCACCCACAGAGTTCTCTTGCTTCCTCACCGGTCTGGCTGGAAGCAGACTTGCTCAGTGTCCCAGGCACAGTCACTGAGCAGGCAACTTCTTTTGCAAGGTAGAATTGCAGACACTGAAAAAGCAGATCCAGAAATCACATAGACTATTCTTCAGTAGGAATTTTGCAATTAAAAAAAAAACCTTATTGAAACAGATGATATCAAGTATCCCTGATAGGCGCTGAGGCGACCCTCCTGGCATGGTTCCTAACAGAGGCTTCTGTGCTGAGGTGAGGCCTTCATCATACCTGTCTGCAGGGTCACAGCCAGCCTTGGCTACTCTGGCCTGCCTATGCTTGGGAATGCCCTGCAGGTCATTTAGTATAGGGACATGGGAGGGAGACAGGGGTCCTCAACTCCACATCCAACTCTCTCCATCCTTGGCTTGCATCACCCGTGGTGGATATCTGTGCCTTTCTGGTCTGCCTGTGTGGGGCCAACACCCTCAGGGAGATTGTTGACTGCTGGCTTGCTACCTGTGCTGGAGCCGAGCGTGTGGTGGTCAGCTAATAAATGTTGACTTGAAAGCTGATTGACAAGGACACGTGGGCTACCACATTTTGTGTTGAGACTGCAGTGGAGACTGGCTATGAATATGGAGCTGTGGATTGCACCTCTGCCCATGAGGACTTCAGTGGCTGTGCCATTGGTTCCTGACAGACTTGCCTTAGATCTTAGCCACCAGACAGGGTCATGAGTCCCCAGTGCAGGCTCAATCCCCTAGTTCAGAAGCAGCATGAGGGCAAAGCCCCTGGGTGCCAGGGGGACATGGCCAAGCGTAGCACAGGTGGGGTGGCTTCAGTCTGGTTTGAGGCAGGCTTAGAGCATGGTGAGTCTTGTCCACAGTCGTGAAATTCCAAACCAGAGCCTTTTTGCTGGGAAGGCTGCATAGCACACACCAGAGATGTTCTCTGAGTACTAACAACCAGGGATGTAGATAAAGAGGCAAGATCAAGACAGACTCCATCTGTCTCCAAGAGACATGGTGACCTCTAGACACTTCTAAGCCTTTTAGGAGAGTGTCCTGGAGGCATCCGCTCCCTTCCACGAAGGGTCACTCTGCCTTTCTCACAGGCACTTCAAGCCACACCCAAGCACGTGGTCCATCCTGCTGCCCTGTCCTCCCCTCAGTGCCCGCTGTCCCAGGTCATGATGTGACCGTGCTGGTAACCAGCGCCGGCCTTACAGCCCTCACAGATGGCTCATTGTGTCCTCTACAGGCCCTGTTGAGCATCATCAAGAGGCTGGACATGGCACTGCAGCGTTCCATCCGACTGGGGAACCCCCGGGCCATCCATGTGGTGTGCACCACGCAGTGGAACACCTGCCTGCCCCTGCTGCAGCACAGCCTGCGGTACCACCTGCGGAAGCCTCTCACCAACATCGCTGAGATCCTGGAGAAGGTGGACAGGTGGGCGCACACCTGTCCTGCAGGGTCCCCACAGGCCGGCAGAGAGGAGGGCAGGGCAGAGCTCTTCTGTGCTGCAGATGTGGGTAGAGCCCAGCTTCCACTGTCCCCGTGGCCACACCGCCTGCTCTTGAGCCCACGGAGTGCAATGTCCTTTTGAGCCCACTCAGTGATGGCTTTCAGTCACATCAAGGGTCCTTTCCTTGTTATGGTTAGTATCCCTTGGGACAAATACTCAACATTGTCTTTACCTGTTGATGGACATGGGTTAAGATAAGCTGGAAAGGAAGCTGCAAATTCGTCTTCATAGCAGCCATGGAGGTGTAGTAGATGCACCGCCATTTTGAGAGAGACCCTCTTCCCAGTAGCCCCCTGCTCACACCACACCCTGGGAGTCCAGTCGCTCCACAGCCTCAACACAGTATTATCGATCGGTGAACTCCAGCCATTCCTGTAGGGATGCACCTGCATTTCGCAGTAGACGCTTTTCACTTCCCTGAGACCTAGGGTGAGCACCTTTCCTGTGCCTCCTGGCAGCCTGAGTGACACGCCTGCTCAAAACTTCTGTCTCTGGAAGGTTTGACACCCAGGTCCTGCTGGTTTTATAAAACGGGTTGCAACATGTCTTTCTGAAATCATTTCTCAAGAGATTTTGTGGACTATTTGCCATTTTGCCCCAAAATATTGGATAGAATTCAACAACATAGTCATCTGGGCCTGGAGGTTGCTTCATCTTGTTCCTTTTGTTCCATGGGGGGGTCTTCTGTCTGAGACACCCCTCACCTGTGCTGAGGCTCAGGAGGGAGCCCTTTGTCCCAAAAGGACCCCATGGCTTTTCCCAGTACACCCCCCCCCAACTCCACGATCGTGTGGCCCCATCTTCTACGTCCTGGTCTTTATCTGACAGCTGTAACAGTTAGAGAACAATGGCTTTTCCAGATGTGGGTGGAAGCATGGTCGGCCCCTCCCTCCCTTAGCCGTCAGGGTACAGCTCTGGTAGATGCCTCCCCTGGAAGTCTCCAGCATTTGATGTGAATCCTACCATGCCGGCTCCGTGCACCTGCTGTTTGTGTGGCATATCTGTTTCTGCCCTTGAACACTGACCCTATTTGTTCCTTTAATTGAGAAAACATTTGTAAGCACGTCTTTTAGACAGTACGTGGGTGAGTGTTGCTTTTCTGTCTAATATGCTGGCCTCTGCTTCCAAGCAAACACCTTGTTGGGTGCTCTCCATGCCCTCTGCTCCTCAGCCTGCCGATGCTCCCTTCTGCCTCCCCTGGGGCTGACTGAATGTCCTGAGTCCTACTGCATTTCCTCTGTTGGCTTCTTGGCATCTCCACTGCACAAGCAGTGGCAGGGAGCTTCCTCAGCACAGAGCCACACATCCTTCCTGGCACAGTCTGTGCAAGGTCACTCGGCACTCCCTCTTCCCACCACAGGGGTGCAGACTTTGTGTACCCCACACTCTTTCTGTACCCATTGCTGGCTGATCTTCTACTGCAGGAAAACAAAGGCCTCTTGTATTTCCCCATCTGTGCCACGTTCAAGGTCTCCTCTCTCTTCTCTGCAGAGCAGAGCCTAAGGACCCTCCTTCCCATCTTCCTGGGGATAAGGATGCAGCTCTGCTGATCTGAAACGACCCACTTCATCCCCAATTTGGATAATATTTTCATTATTACTGAAGGCTGGGTTGGCAGGTTCTGTTCTTTAAACACTGAAGTTGGTTTTTCTCCTTATGGCCTCCATGCTCTCTGATGAAAAGTCAAAGTCTTTTAACCATGGTTTCCATGTGCATCTTTTTCTTCTTTTCTGTTTTGAAGTTTGTATCTCTGATTGTTTGATTTCAGTGTTTTGATTGTGATATTCCTGGGAGCCTGTTTATTTTAATTCTGTGTGGGGTTGTCTAAGACACTTGGGTATGTAAATGAAGCTTCTGTCAGATTTGGGGGATTACTAGATATTCTTCAAACCCATTCTTCTCTTCCTCTGGACACTGGCTGCACATGTGCCAGAATGTGGGATGTCCTCCAGCTTCCCGGTCAGTCCTGTTTATTTATTTGTTCGTTTAGTTTTGAAACTTCCTCTCTGGTAGGAAGTTTCACCGGTGCTTAGGTTCCCAGGCTCTCTTTTTGCTGCTCCAGCCTCCTGTACACTCAGCCAGGACCTTTCTCCTTCCGCTTACTAAGTTGTTAGCTTTAGTATTTTCATTTTCTCTGGTTCCATTTCTCTACTCGTTAATACCCTGTTTCTTCCTCCATTTGTGAACACGTTTATGATACTTATATGGTAACGTCTCCCTTAAAGGATTGACCGAGTGAGTCCAAAACCAGACCACCTGTGCCCTGACTATGGGTGGCGTTCTTCTATTGGCTTGCATGTCTTGTGATTTTTTTCACTCGATTCTGAGCATTGGCGGTGATATCCTGAAGAGTCTTTTCATTTTGTTACCTTTTTCAGAGAAATGTGGGTTTTGGTCAGGGCCAGCTGGCTGCGTTGAAATCACAGAGGGTTCTCTGTTCTGCTCGGCTGTATTTCTAGAGGTCGAGGGTGTTTCCCAAGCCCAGCCTGGTGGGATTTAGCCTCCAACGCCATTCCCCCTACAGCTTTCTCCAGGCTGTGGCCTGAGTTTTTGCTTGAGCAGAGGTTTGGATGGTCCTCACTTCCCTGCAGCCCCGTGCTCTGACCCCTGCCAGTTCAGCTTGGAGGATGCTGGGCTCTACCTGCTCTGTGACCACCAGGGAGATCATCCATCACCAGCTCCTTCCTCAGTTTCCTCCTCCTGGGGTCTGCAGTCTTGTGCTGCCTCTTATCTATGCCTGGAGTAGCTGCCCCACGTGTAGTCTGGTTTTGTGAGTGTGTGATTGTCAGTCAGGGTGGTCCATCAGGGTTTACGTTGTCATTGTTAGAAGCAAAAACAACTAAAACAATATGAATCTGAAGGCCTGCCAGCTGGCCAGTCCCCCTGCTGGGGAGGCTGTGGACTCTGGTTTGTGAGTCTTCTGGCTATGCCTGCTGGGCTCCTCTCTGTGTGCAGCTCCTGGCCCCTCAGTCACCCTCCTGGGCCATCCAGATCTAGGTGACTCTTATGTGGTGGGATTCAGGGTGCATATTGCCTGCTGTCCAGGTGCTGCACTGTACCCAGCTGGACACCACTCCCACCTTAGCTGGCTTCTTCATCCCTGACTCCAGGTCATCAGAAAGCAGCTTAACTTTGACTGCCTTCTGGATAACGGGTAGTGTCTGTGGGCCCTGCTTCCCTGGCTGGAAGCATAGGCCTCACCTTGGCATTTATCAGAGTCCCTCCTACCTTGCCTTCAGCTGCAGTCATGGTGCCCCAGGCTCTTGGCTCCTTTGGGCTGCAGAGCTCAAGTTCCTGACACCATGGGTTTCTCTGAATGGCCTCAAAGTCTTGCTTCTTTTCTCTGAGGTTACACATGTGTCCATGTCACTTTCACTTCTCTGCCATGGTGGAAAGTCATGGCTCCTACAGAATCTTCATTCAGCAGAGTCTGTGGGGTGCATTAATGCTGTGCCCTGAGGCAGTGCTTAAGGCGGCCTCTCCTGTGCTGTCCCCAGCCAAGACTTTGCTCAGACACAAGGGCTTCGCCAGCCCCACCCAACCCCAACACAGCCTCAGCAGCAGCAACAGCAGCAGTTGGCCCACAGGGGATGGCCAGGCATTCTGGGCAGTTGGCCAGTGTGTCTCCAGAACAGCCTGAGCAATGATGGAGCTGCAGGTTGGAGAGATGGGGGTTCACAGAGCTGTGTTGCACCTGCCATGGTAGTGGCTCCAAGAGCCTCCTAGAAGAGAGGGGTGCATCATGGTAGTTGGGGTGGAGGTGTGAGCAGCCAGCTGCATGGTCCTATGCATGCTGGGCCCACCTGGTCCTGTGTCACAGCAGTTGTCACTGGCATTGACCCTGCTTTGCCACCTGCTGCTTCTCAACCTGAACCCAAGGCCTGGTAGCTCTTGCCAGATAGGCTCCAGTTGTCTGGAGGGATTGTCGCCATCCCTCTGTCCTCCTTTGTGAGGCCTCAAGACAAGGCAGGGTGTGACAGGAGGGATGTTGGAAAGCCTCCTGGGTGACCAAGCCATCCCCTGCCTCCTGCTGGAGGGCTGGACACAAGCCCCATATGCCTGCCAGGCAGGCAGCCTTGCAGGGCTCCTAACACATGTCCCCATCTCCAGCCTCATGACCCTGCTACGCTGTCAAGTGCACATGGAGCTGGCACACATTGAAGAAGACGAGGACCGTCTGGAGCCTGCCATGGAGCACCTGCGGAAGGCCATGTGCCTGGATGGCCTGCACCTCTACCAGGACAAGCTTGAGACGGCCTTCAACCGGCTGAGCCTATGCACCATGCTGTACCAGTCCCCTGAGCGCGCCGAGGACAAGGCTATCATGGCCATTGAACAGGTGCAGGGCCAGGCCATCGTGGGGGCTTGCCACTTTGAGAGGAGAGATGGAAGGGGGCCAAGGGGGACCCTGGGGCTAAGGGGGACCAGAGGCCATGCAGACCCAAGCTCAAGACCTGGGCTAAGCTGTGGGGCTCTGCGGGGAGGGAGCTGTCCAGGGCCCACCAGAGGGCAGCTGTTGTGCTATGGGAAGCGACCACAGGGCACCTCTCCTGAAGGCCCAAGGACAAGAGTTCTCAAAAGTCCTGGGGCAGGGGCTGTCTGGGACCTTGCTCACTATACCACCTCTTCTTTTTGCAGGCCAAAAAAGCTATCCTGAAAGACAATGTCAGGAAGAAGCGGGCGCTCCTGGTGAACGCGGGGCTGGCCCTTGCCCCCGACACCTTCCAGGTTGTGCTGGACAGTGAGAACGAGGCCAAAGGTAAGCAGCACACTCTGCTCCAAGAGCCCAGGACATTCCTGCCTTCAGAGGCTCCTCCGCTGCTCAGGAGCCACCCTGGGCCTGTGCTGTCTTGAGGCCACCACTAGATAAGGATGAGGACCATACAGGGCTTGCCTGCAGGTCTGAACCTGTACTTGGCCTTGCCAACCTCAGCCATGACACATTGTCCTGGTCTCCGGAGGTGCTGGGGAAGCTTGTCTCTACTCCTTGCTGTTTGTTGGTGCAGGATACCACAGCTCAGGGTTTAAGCAGCAAGTCTGTTTTCTCACCATTCTGGAGACCAGAAGTCTGAGGGGCAGGTGTGGCAGGGCTGATTCCTTCTGAGGCTCCTCCTTGGCTGGTAGATGGTCATCTTCCTCTTGAGTTATCACTGGTGTTCCTCTGCCTATCTGTCCTAATATCCTCTTCTTACAAAGATCCCAGTCAGGGCCACCTAACTCTCTTCTATCTACCTCTGTTCTGACCCCATCTCATGGAGTTTTGAGGTCCTAAGGGCAGATTTCCAACATAGTCTCTCTGGGGACAAGTTCAGCCCACAGCATTGCCTGAGGCATAAGGACAGTGGCCCTGGGGCTGCCTGTCTGTTTTTGATACCCCATGGGTCAAAGCTGAGTACATTCCACTCACCTGAGCCATTTCCTTTGCCCCAGGGAGTCTCCTAAGTCATTCCCTATGGAATGCAGGGCTGCACTGCCACCAGCTCTGGCTGCTGAACCCAGATGTCCGGACAAGCCAGCAGTCGTGGTTGGACATCGTGGTTGGACAGGGCAGCCCCCGCTTCCCAGGAGCAGCCTGGCTGGGAGCCCTCCCCTCTAGCTCAGCTCTGACCCCAGGTGTCCACAGTCTGAAGCAGAGCTGGCTGCAGTCCATGTCATGGGTCTGAGATGAGGGAAAGGAGAACAGGGGAGGGGGGTGGGGATATGCCCTGCTGTGCAAAGGTGGGGGTGCCTGTCATACTTTGTCATTTCTCTTGGTCATTTTGAGCCCTGTGGCTTCATCTCCATCTTAAGGCGTCAGGAGCAACTGTATATCTGTTAGCATCACCTAGATGCAACTATTTTGCTTTCTTGATTCATTTCATTCAGTGGGCATGAATGGCTGACCAGGTGGGGTCAGGTGGGCCTCCACCCGAGGAGGCAGGACTAAGGGGCACCTACACCGGGCACCTACACCCTGTAGGAGATGCTGGTCCCTGCAGGAGATCCCAGGGGAAAGATGTCTGAGTAGTTTTGCAAGTGAACACCTGTGCTGTCTGAGAGTGCAGGAGAGGGTGGGAAGCCAGTCCAGGGGAGGCACATCCTTCAGGCCTTAGCCTACCATCCAAGGTCTCGTGTGACTGGCCCAGACCAATGCCCACTGTGTCCCCAACAGCTGCACGAGGCAGCTGCCCCTCAAGTAACATTGAGCTCTGGAAAGGAAGTCGTGAGTTCAGAACTTCTATGCCCAGCAGACGGGACTGCCTGGGGTGAGCAGTGGGCACTGCCAGGAGGCCAGGGTGAGAGACAGGCCAGAGGCCTCGGCTTCTGATTGAAAGACTGGCTGAACAGCTGGACAAAGCAGACAGTGATTAAGTTCTAAAACAGGCCATCTCTGCATACCGGAGGTGTCACACACTCCACATTAACTCGACCTGATCGCTGTCCCAAGACACAGCAATGCACCATGAGGGGCTGTTCACATCTCTGGGACAAACTCAGCTCCTGGAAGCCCAAAGCTGCCCTCACCGGGCCTGTTTGCCATTATCAACAGTGTCCTCACCGGAACACAGCGGCCCTCTCCCCGTCACTGGATTGCTTAACACGCCATATCCATGCTTACATTTTGTTTTCCATTTTCAGTTTCTACTGGGAAAATCCGGGGCCGGTTCACCTATCTGTGCGCAAAGGCACGCCACTACATGTTCAGTGTGGACAAAGCTGCTGGGCACCTACGGCGTCTGGGGAACGAGAACGACAGAGAAAGGTAAGGAAGGGACAACACCAAGAGCCACTCAGCTGGAAGTCCACCACCTGACAACCTTCACCTGGGGCCCAGCTGAGGCCCCAGGGCCTATGTGGATATGCACAGGCTGATGTCTCTGTGTCCATGCCAATGGGCCTGGCCCTGTAAGAGAAAGCGTGGCCCCTGTGGCAAAACCCAGGGGACCTGCCCCTCCCCTCACCCAGGTGGTCCCTCCCCTCACCCAGGGGATTGAACTGTGTGGGGCATTTCTATTGTCACGATGATGGGGAGGTGCCACTGGCCCCAGAATAATGGGAACCAGAGAGCTGCACCTAACTCTGGCCCTCACCACTGGGCCCTGACTCCTGCATCCACTCCATCCAGCAAGGCCATCCTGCCTCAGGTCCCCAGCCAGTAGTACTGCTGGGTCTCAAGGTCGTTCTTAGAAACCTTGAAGCCACTAAGCAGCAGCAATTCCTCTTAAGCAGTTCCAGCTGTTTTCTAACTTCACCAGTACTTGCTTTTTGTTTCCTGTTTGGATCATGGTGAACAGAATTCAGATTTGGGCAAGTCTGGCCAAGGTTGCCCGAAAGCAGGGCGTGTGGGATGTCTGCCGGGCAGCAAGCCGCTTCTGCCTCCTCTACGACAACATCAAGACAAGGAAGCCAATGAGACTGAAGCGAGGTTGGTCCCCCTCATGGGTGGGGTGGGCTGGCCTTCAGGGCTTCACACCTCTGAGTGGCCGTGGCAGCCACAGCTCCTCTGAACCAGCAGGTCCCTCTCCTCCCTGGGGCACTCAGCGGGGCTACTCTCCCGTAAAGCCTACAGCCTCCTGGGAGAGGCCAGGACTGGCCCCGAAGCAGCAGAAAAGGCCACTGTCTCACAGGAGCCTTCAACTACTTGGAAAGCAGTATTTCTAAATGTGTGTGCAATCCAGCCAGCCTCAGCGTCTGTGGGTTTCTCCTCCGCAGATTCAACACTTTGAAAATACTTGGGAAAAAAGTCTGTTTTTTTTCCTGGTTGTTTCCTAATGTTGCTGGCTAAATGACACACTGTAACAATGGCTCAAGTAGCGCTCACATTGTGTTCAGGGTTACAAGTAACCTTCAGGTGATCTAGAGCCCAAGGGGGGTGTGCATAGGATCTGTGCCAACCACACCGTTTTACAGAAGCAACGTAAGCACCTCGGGTTTGGATGTCTTAAGTCCCCAAGGACACTGAGCCACGGCTGTACATGTAGTGACTGCAAGTGACAGCCCATGACAAACATGGCAGTGACAGTTACCACCGACCATTATTTCCGCCTTGCATTGCTGGACGGATTCAGCATGGCGGTGTCCAGCTTGCTACACATTTGAGAGCCCACACGCCCTGCCCGGTCCATCCTGTGCGGAATTGGGCGGAAGCTTGGGCCCCTGGGGCAGGCCAGGAATTCCTGTGGTGTTGATCTTTCCCTCAGGAAGGAGGAAGAAAGTTGCCAATGGCTCCTCGCAGGACATCTGGGGCCAGTCTGAGGTGGGCCTGCAGAAGCCAGTGCCCCATGATCTGCTGAGGAAGTTCGCAGAGGTGGGGTTCATCAACGCCGAGGTACGAGGCCAGGGTCGTAGCAATGTGGCGATAAACACTTTAGCATGTTTATCACAGGACCCTATGTTTTGCTTCCTAAACAAAACTGGATGTTAAGGAAGGAAACTTGCCTGGGTTCTTGGAAGTTTTCCTAAGAGAAAAGTATGAATCAAAATGCATCATGATGCGTGTTGATGTCCATTTTTTGTTAGAAATAATTTCTGAACTCTTGAATCCAAAGTCACATAGATATAGCTTGTCACTGCCATTTCACTTGGGGGGTTTAAATTGGAGCTGATGACACGCTTTTGAAGGAGGCGTGATTTCTGTCGTGTGCCTCTGTGGGCCCGGCCAGGGCCTGGACTTCGATCCACAGCCACAACTCTAGACAGCCTGGTCCCCTGCCCGAAGTTGTCTGGGTAGAACAGGACCTGCTGGACCCAAATCCCACCCTGTGGCCCTAAGCCCTCAGCTCTCCATTGAGAGTCTCTGGGGACACATATGTGACCTGACCCAATCCCTGTGCTCTGCCCGGTCCTCCTCAACTCAGCCTGTCCCTGGGGGCCTTGGTAGCCTTTAATGCTGCAGAATGTATTTGGGAGGCGAGTGGGGAGACCAGCAGCCTGCTGGCTCATCTGTAGAGGGTGACGATGGCACAGGCTGTGCTTTTGAAACCAACCCTTCTCTTCCCGAGATGTGTGGCTTCATTGAAGTGACAGTCCATGGAGGTGGCCATTGGGGGTTCACTGTGCAGGCCTCTCTACCTTGTGTTTGGCATTTTCAAGCAAACCTTAAGGATGCTTGGTTGTGTGTTGCCCCGATCCTGGGCCCCTGTCCTGATAACCACTTTCCTGCAGGCCACCGTCCACTTGCTGCGCTCAGAAGGTGTGGAGCTGAATGACCAGGCCATCCCACCTGAAGACACTAGCCAGCATCCAGCTGGCTATGTGCCTGAGCCTCCAGACACCAACACAGAGTGGATCACGTACAGGTGGCAGTAGTGCAGTTGCTGTGGAGGCTGAGGGTGGAAGTAGAAGTGGATACCTCTCTGGCCCGGGCTTGAGGCTTGGTGGTCCTGCTTCTGGACAGAGGAGGTCCAGACACTGGGGCCCAGGCTGCTCCTGTCCATCCCAAAAGTAAAGAGTGGCTTGGACATTCCAAACATTTGTTACAGAAAATAGACAGAAATATGCAACAGAGATTACGGTAGCTCACAGAGTCTAAAATACTTAACATCTGGTCCTTGATGGAAAGTTTACCTGGCCTGGGCTGGCAGGGCAGAGATGCTGTCCCCGCATTCACTGTGTGAGTGACAGGGAATTGCCCTATGCTGGGTATGACCTGGCAGCCTGTATGTAAGGGGATGGACACATAACAGATTGGTGAGGAAGTGGGAGAAGGAGGTGTGCAGTGGTGGCTGCAGGGATGGAGAGAAGGCAGCTTGGGCAGAACCTCAAACCAGCAGTTCCTCAGAGAGGTAAGTGACAGCTCAAAACCTCAGGAGGACTGGGAGGAGCAGCGCAGGCTGCCAGGCTCAGAGCCTCAGGTGAGATCCAGCTTCAAAGGCAGCTGCACAAGGCAGCAGGACAGTACTGGGCTTGTCCCCAGGGTTCTGTCTGAACCCTAGGCTGGCCTGGAACACCCTCCAGACGTGAGCAGGGACTGCAGGAGAGTCCACGCGCACTTCTGCAGTGGCTCATTTGGGAGAGGCTTGGTGTCGAGCTGAAGGCTTCGTGGTGTACCTTTGCAGAACCTGGATAGAAAGCCTGTCACGCTATGCCATGAGTAACTGGCTGCGCTCTGCAGATATTGGGCAGGAGATAGGGGAACCCTGGATCGTGCAGAACGCTGTGGTCTATGTCCTGAACCACAACCACCATCTCATCGTGGCTGGGCGGCAGAAGGAGCTTGTGGACGCCTTGGACCACCTCCTGAGCATCGTCAAGGTCACAGGTCACAGTGGGTGGGTATGGGCTCCACGCTCGTTCCATTTTTCTATTTTTTCCTTTTTTTTTTTTTTTCTGTTTTCGGTCCTGGGGACCGAACTCAAGGCCTTGCACTTGCCAGACAAGCGCTCTTCCACTGAGCTAAATCCCCAACCCCTCCATGCTCTTTCCAATGCAGGGAGGCTTGTGGAGCTAGGGCCGCCACGTGAGTCAGGCATGTCCACTCTGGGGGCAAAAGGATGGCCAGAAAGACCAGCAGGTACAGGGAGCCTCACACTCAACATGGGTTCCCACCTGCCTCGCAATGCTTCAAAAGCCTGCAGCAGGGTCTGCCTGGGGCCAGGTCACTCACAGAAGTGTCAGGGAAAACTGACTCATCTTGGGTTTGGGGGAGGGGATGGGAGGAAATCTATGTCTGTATGTCTCTTACCCAAGTGGACCTGACTTGTGGAACACAAATGTTTTGCAGCTATAATTAGAAATTTGAAAGCATTGATTTGGGTCAAAATTTTATCAAGGTGAAATTTTTTTTTAATTTTTATTTTATTCATACGAGCATACAATGCTTGGGTCATTTCTCCCCCCTTCCCCCTGCCCCCTCACTTACCGCCCCCCTCCCCGCTGCTCCCTCCCTCTCCCCCCCACCCCCTCAATACCCAGCAGGAACTATTTTTCCCTTATTTCTAATTTTGTTGTAGAGAGAGTATAAGCAATAAGAGGAAGGAACAAGGGTATTTGCTGGTTGAGATAAGGATAGCTATACAGGGCATTGACTCACATTGATTTCCTGTGCGTGGGTGTTACCTTCTAGGTTAATTCTTCTTGATCTCACCTTTTCTCTAGTACCTGTTCCCCTTTTCCTATTGGCCTCAGTTGCTTTAAAGGTATCTGCTTTAGTTTCTCTGCGTTAAGGGCAACAAATGCTAGCTAGTTTTTTAGGTGTCTTACCTATCCTCACCCCTCCCTTGTGTGCTCTCGCTTTTATCATGTGCTCAAAGTCCAATCCCCTTGTTGTGTTTGCCCTTGATCTAATGTCCACATATGAGGGAGAACATACGATTTTTGGTCTTTTGGGCCAGGCTAACCTCACTCAGAATGAAGTTCTCCAATTCCATCCATTTACCAGCGAATGATAACATTTCATTCTTCTTCATGGCTGCATAAAATTCCATTGTGTATAGATACCACATTTTCTTAATCCATTCGTCAGTGGTGGGGCATCTTGGCTGTTTCCATAACTTGGCTATTGTGAATAGTGCAGCAATAAACATGGATGTGCAGGTGCCTCTGGAGTAACAGTCTTTTGGGTATATCCCCAAGAGTGGTATTGCTGGATCAAATGGGAGATCAATGTCTAGCTTTTTAAGTAGCCTCCAAATTTTTTTCCAGAGTGGTTGTACTAGTCTACATTCCCACCAGCAGTGTAAGAGGGTTCCTTTTTCCCCGCATCCTCGCCAACACCTGTTGGTGGTGGTGTTGCTGATGATGGCTATTCTAACAGGGGTGAGGTGGAATCTTAGCGTGGTTTTAATTTGCATTTCCTTTATTGCTAGAGATGGTGAGCATTTTTTCATGTGTTTTTTGGCCATTTGAATTTCTTCTTTTGAGAAAGTTCTGTTTAGTTCACTTGCCCATTTCTTTATTGGTTCATTAGTTTTGGGAGAATTTAGTTTTTTAAGTTCCCTATATATTCTGGTTATCAGTCCTTTGATGTGTAGCTGGCAAATGTTTTCTCCCACTCTGTGGGTGTTCTCTTCAGTTTAGAGACCATTTCTTTTGATGAACAGAAGCTTTTTAGTTTTATGAAATCCCATTTATCTATGCTATCTCTTAGTTGCTGTGCTGCTGGGGTTTCATTGAGAAAGTTCTTACCTATACCTACTAACTCCAGAGTATTTCCTACTCTTTCCTGTATCAACTTTAGAGTTTGGGGTCTGATATTAAGATCCTTGATCCATTTTGAGTTAATCTTGGTATAGGGTGATATACATGGATCTGGTTTCAGTTTTTTGCAGACTGCTAACCAGTTTTCCCAGCAGTTTTTGTTGAAGACGCTGCTTTTTCTCCATCGTATATTTTTAGCTCCTTTGCTAAAGACAAGTTGGTTATAGTTGTGTGGCTTCATATCTGGGTCCTCTATTCTGTTCCACTGGTCTTCATGTCTGTTTTTGTGCCAGTACCATGCTGTTTTTATTGTTACTGCTTTGTAATATAGTTTGAAGTCGGGTATCATGATACCTCCTGCATTGTTCTTTTGACTGAGTATTGCCTTGGCTATTCGTGGCCTCTTGTGTTTCCATATAAATTTCACGGTAGATTTTTCAATCTCTTTAATGAATGTCATTGGAATTTTGATGGGAATTGCATTAAGCATGTAGATTACTTTTGGGAGTATCGACATTTTTACTATGTTGATTCTACCAATCCATGAGCATGGGAGATCTCTCCACTTTCTATAGTCTTCCTCAATCTCTTTCTTCAGAAGTGTATAGTTTTCCTTGTAGAGGTCTTTCACATCTTTTGTTAGGTTTACACCTAGGTATTTGATTTTGTTTGAGGCTATTGTAAATGGAATTGTTTTCATACATTCTTTTTCCGTTTGCTCATTGTTAGTGTATAGAAATGCTAATGATTTTTCTATGTTGATTTTATATCCTGCTACCTTGCTGTACCTATTGATGATGTCTAGAAGCTTCTGAGTTGAGTTTTTTGGGTCTTTAAGGTATAGGATCATGTCGTCTGCAAATAGGGATATTTTGACAGTTTCTTTACCTATTTGTATTCCTTTTACTCCTTCTTCTTGCCTAATTGCTCTGGCTAGGAATTCCACTACTATGTTGAATAGGAGTGGAGATAGTGGGCATCCTTGTCTGGTTCCTGATTTTAGAGGGAATGGTTTTAGCTTTTCTCCGTTAAGTATAATGCTGGCTGTAGGTTTGTCATATATAGCTTTTATAATGTTGAGGTGCTTTCCTTCTGTTCCTAGTTTTCTTAGAGCTTTTATCATGAAATGGTATTGGATCTTATCAAAGGCTTTTTCTACATCTATTGAGATGATCAAGTGGTTTTTGTCTTTGCTTCTGTTAATGTGGTTTATTACGTTTATTGATTTTCGTATGTTGAACCACCCCTGCATCCCTGGGATGAAGCCGACTTGGTTGTGGTGAATGATCTTTTTGATGTGTTGTTGAATTCAGTTTGCCATTATTTTGTTGAGGATTTTTGCATCAATGTTCATTAAGGAGATTGGCCTATAGTTCTCCTTTTTGGAGGTGTCTTTGCTGGTTTTGGGATAAGTGTAATAGTGGCTTCATAAAATGTGTTTGGCAGTTTTCCTTCCCTTTCTATTTCGTGGAACAGTTTAAGGAGGGTTGGTATCAGTTCTTCTTTAAAGGTCTGATAGAATTCAGCAGAGAATCCATCAGGTCCTGGACTTTTCTTTTTGGGGAGACTCTTGATTGCTGCTTCAATTTCATTTTGTGTTATAGGTCTATTCAGGTGATTAATTTCCTCTTGGTTCAGTTTTGGATGGTCATATGTATCTAGATATCTGTGCATTTATTTAAGATTTTCAAATTTATTTGAATATAGGTTCTCAAAGTAGTCTCTGATGATTTCTTGGACTTCCATGGTGTTTGTTGTTATCTCCCCTTTTGCATTTCTGATTCTACTAATTTGGGTTTTTTCTCTCCTCATTTTAGTCAGGTTTGCTAGGGGTCTGTCAATCTTGTTTTTTTTTTTTCAAAGAACAAACTTTTTGTTGCATTAATTCTTTGTGTGGTTTTTTTTTTTGGTTTCTATTTCATTGATTTCAGCTCTTATTTTTATTATTTCTCTCCTTCTATTTGTTTTGGGATTTGCTTGTTCTTGTTTTTCTAGGAGTTTGAGATGTATCATTAGGTCATTGATTTGGGATCTTTCAGTCTTTTTAATATATGCTATATGGCTATAAACTTTCCTCTCTGGACTGCCTGTGCTGTGTCCCATAGGTTCCAGTAGGTTGTGCTTTCATTTTCATTGACTTCCGGGAACTTTTTAATTTCCTCTTTTATTTCATCAATGACCCATTGTTCATTAAGCAATGAGTTATTCAGTTTCCAGCTGTTTGCATGGTTTTTATCTTTACTTTTGTTGTTGAGTTCTAGTTTTATTGCATTTTGATCAGATAGAATGCATGGTATAATTTCTATTTTCTTATATTTACTGAGGCTTGCTTTGTGCCCTAGGATATGATCTATTTTGGAGAAGGTTCCATGGGCTGCTGAGAAGAATGTATATTGTGTAGAAGTTGGATGAAATGTTCTGTAGACATCAACTAGGTCCATTTGATCTATTGTACATTTTAGATCTAGGATTTCTTTATTGATTTTTTGTTTGGATGACCTATCTACTGATGATAATGGGGTGTTAAAGTCTCCCACAACCACTGTGTTGGAGTTAATATATGCTTTTAGGTCCTTCAGGGTATGTTTGATGAAATTGGGTGCATGGACATTGGGTGCATATAGGTTGATAATTATTATTTCCTTTTGGTCTATTTCCCCTTTTATTAGTATGGAATGTCCTTCTTTATCTCGTTTGATCAATGTAGGTTTGACGTCTACTTTGTCAGAGATAAGTATTGCTATTCCTGCCTGTTTTCGGGGGCCATTGGCTTGGTAAATCTTCTTCCAGCCTTTCATCCTAAGCCTATGCTTATTTCTGTCGGTGAGATGGGTCTCCTGTAAGCAACAAATTGTTGGATCTTCCTTTTTAACCCATTTCGTCAAACGGTGCCTTTTGATGGGTGAATTAAGTCCATTAACATTAAGCGTTAGTACTGATAGGTGTGTGGTGATTCCTGTCATTTAGTTGTCTTAGTTGTTTGAAGGTTTGATTGTGTGTACCTAAGTTGAGGTTACTCTCTACTTTTTTGCTTTTTCTTTTCCTGTAGTTTGGTGCTGCCTGTCTTTTCATGGTTAAGTTGGGTTTCACTTTCTGTGTGCAGGATCCCTTGAAGAATCTTTTGTAGTGGTGGCTTTGTGGTCACATATTGTTTTAATTTCTGCTTATTATGGAAGACTTTTATTGCCCCATCCATTTTGAATGGTAGTTTTGCTGGGTAGAGTATCCTGGGGTTGAAGTTATTTTCATTCAGTGCCCGGAAGATCTCACCCCAAGCTCTTCTTGCTTTTAATGTTTCTGTTGAGAAGTCTGCTGTGATTTTGATGGGTTTACCTTTGTATGTTATTTGTTTTTTCTCTTTTACAGTCTTCAATATTCTTTCCCTAGTTTCTGAACTTGTTGTTTTAATGATGATATGTCGTGGGGTAGTTCTATTTTGATCTGGTCTGTTTGGTGTTCTAGAGGCCTCTTGCATCTGTATGGGAATATCTTTCTCTAGATTTGGGAAATTTTCCGTTATTATTTTGTTGAATAGATTACGCATTCCCTTTGTTTGCACCTCTTCTCCTTCTTCAATGCCCATGATTCTCAGGTTTGGTCTTTTGATGGAGTCGGTGACTTCTTGCATTTTCTTTTCACAGGTCTTGAGTTGTTTAATTAATAGTTCTTCGGTTTTTCCTTTAATTACCATTTCATCTTCAAGTTCTGAGATTCTGTCTTCTGTTTGTTCTATTCTGCTGGATTGGCCTTCCATTTTGTTTTGCAGTGCTGTTTCATTCTTTTTTCTGAGGTTTTCCATATCCTGGCTGGTTTCCTTTTTAATGTTGTCTATTTTTGCCCTGAGTTCATTTATCTCTTTATTAATTGTGTTCTTTGTTTCACTTGGTGTTTATACAGTGCTTCTATGGTTTCTTTTATTTCTTCTTGTGCTTTTTCAAATTCTCTATTTTTATTGTCATGGAATTTGAGTGTCTCCTGTACATTTTGGTTGACCCTATCCAGTATCATCTCTATAAAATTCTCATTGATTACCTGTAGTATGTCTTCTTTTAAATTATTCTTGTGGGCTTCATTGGGTCCTTTGGCATAGTTTATCTTCATTTTGTTGGAGTCTGGATCTGAGTATCTGTTTTCTTCATTTCCCTCTGGTTCCTGTACTAATTTTTTGCTGTGGGGAAATTGGTTTCCCTGTTTTTTCTGTCTTCCCGTCATTGTCTTTGGTGTTGTTACTGTCCCTGTACTGTGCAATTAAGTATTTTCTAGCTTGTAATAATAACAATGGTGATATTTAGAATGGAAGGGTGAGAGGAGAGGGAAAGCAAAGAAGTTAAAGAGAAAGGGAAAAACAAATAAACAAACAAGTAGAAAAAAATACAAAGAAACAAAAAAGTTTCAACAATATAAACAGGGAAAGGCAGTGTACTAATCAACAGTAAGCTAAACAGGCATTAGAGAGACAGAGAGAGGATTGAAAAAAAAATCTCCAAGTTCAAATGCAATAAAGTTTCTGTTTTAATAATTTTGGTGTTTGTCCCTCAGCCTCCAATCCTGGAGATGGTGTCTTAGATGTTGCTCTGTACTTGTCTCATCAAAGGGGAAACAAAACAAAACAAAACAAAACAAAAAAACAGCACAAAGTGTCCCAAGTTCAAATGCAATACAGTTTCAGTAAGGTTTTCAGCTTGCAGGTGTAGTTCGGTTGTTTTCTCATCAAAGGAAGAGAGAAAAAAGAGTCTGGAGACAGTTCTGAGAATGGTATCTGTGGCTGTGGCTCGCCTGCCTGCTGCTGTCAGCCTGCTGTTGCTGGAGGCTTTTTTGTGCAGATCTCGGGGGTGAGCTTAGCACTCACCTGGCCCCGCAGGCTTTGCTTACTCAGATTTCTCCTGTGTGGGAGCCTCTGCTACAAGCTTTCCCCTTTCCAAGCACACTGGGGGAGGTGACACTGCACCCGCTTTCTCAGGCCTGCGTGTTTGTTTACAGCTCACGTGGGAAGTGGGTCTTCCCCCTCTCCTGTGGAGTTTTCCTCCCTCCTCCACTCTCGCAAGCTTTCCCGCTCCTGGTTGCTGGGCGTGTGCCGCCGCTCCCGCCCTCTCCAGCCAGGCCCGGCTTGTTTATTTACAGTTCTGGGAGGGATTTCCCTTCCCCGCCTTCTGCGCTCATAGCTCTTTGCTATGTGTCTTTGTTGTTCTTATTGTTTATTATTCAGTTTCTCCTTTTTTCCCTGGGTGGGGTTGGTCTGTCCAGGGGCTATGCTGATCTGTCCAGGGTCGTCTGTGGGAGTACCATGTCCCACTTAGCTCACCTCGTGGTCCGCGTCTTCCCAAGCCATATAGGCGTGGGCGTCTGGCGGCGGCCGGGGTCCTCCTGCTTTCTCTGTTCAATGTGAAGTGGAGATGTTGTGCGCAGGCTGGAGGTGTGGAGGGGTCAAAGTTTTGCCTCCTCTCAGTGGTTTTTCCTGTAAGGTGTATCTCCAGAGTCTCTCCAAGATTTCACTTTAGGAGGCACGCTTTCTGCTTCCTCCCTCTAGCCACCATCTTCAAATCTCCCCCAAGATGAAAATTTCATGTAATTTTTGTTGGTTTCCAGTCTATCAATGGGATTTTAATTTTTTTTACACCAGATTCTAAAGTAGGATGCTAAAATGAGTCAACGCAGCAGCAGAGCCAGTGTGACCACACTAGTAATCCCAACCTGGGCCATTTAGTGAGAGCCTGTCTTAAAATACAAAAACTGAAAACAAAGCTAAACCAAAGCAAGAAGGAACACAGCAACATCTGCACGTTATGTTTTTAAAACTGCAAATCGTGAATAAGTGACTGCTCAGCAGTGTGGCGCGCTCTCCAGAGCTCACTCCCTGCCCAGGGGTCTCACGACCACGTTTGCTTCCAGGGACTCTGTGTTGCTTGCTATGCTGTGCAATGCCCTGGCTCGAGGCCTCATCATCAACTGGATTCCTACCCAGACCCCTGAAAAGCTGAAAAGGTCTGTGCGGCCAGTTATGTTTCACACTCCCTTGGACTCGGGAGCCACCTCTGAGACCAGGACAGCAGTGGAGGTACCACCTCCCTCGGGACAGGGCATGAGCAGGCCGGGGGAGGGATGGTTGCGTGGACACTGGACAAGGTGTGGGAGGGGAGGGATAGGGGAGGGCCACTGCCTGGACAAGGTATGGGGAGGGGAGGGTCTGCACCTGGACATGATGTGGGGTGGGGACAGGGGACAGAGAGGGTGCCTAGCCAACCTGGGGGAGGAATGTGGAGGCCTCTGAAGCTCCAGGCAAGACAGGGATTCAACCCTCAGGCTGTGGAAGTGGGACTGCAAGAGAAGTTTGGGACATGAGACTGGCAGGCTCCATGTGCCTGAAGGAAGGGGTGGAGAGGGAGCGGGTCAGCCCGAAGGGGATGGTGGGAGCTGGGCCATGCCACTGCCATTCTGGGGCAGAGGAGAACTCGTGAGTAGAACCAGGCAGGACAGCACTAGAACACTGGGAACTGACTCTGCAGCTTGAGCAGGGAAATAAATGTCAACCCCAGGTGACAGACTTCTCTCATGACATTCGTTTCCCATAAGTGTGACTGTTACTGTGGTAATCCACACAAAAGGAGAATGATGGGTATGGATGGAGGTTCCCAGAGTTCGAGAACTCATCAGCCATTTCTAACTCAAAAGGATCTTAGAAAACCAGAAGAAAAGCCAGTTTCCTCAGAGCCACAGCAGAGCCTGAGTGTGGACCCCAAGAAGCACTTTGGGGAGAACTGGAGGGGTGTGGTGAGCGGTCTTGGCCCAGCAGTCAGATTGGAGGAGATGAGAGCCAAGCTCAGCAGCTCACACTCTTGAACCCCTCTGGCCATGGGTAAAACAGAGCCTGTTGCCCATGTCCACTACCTGGCCTATGCTGGGGTCAGAGCCGGGCTGGAGAAGCCTCCCCTGCCACAGGGCCATGGTGGGAGCAGTGCCGGATGAGGTGCAGAAGGGGAGGGGTCAGTACAGTCTTCATTCCCAGAGAGGAATGGGCCAGGCAAGAGGTCTGAGCTGGAGGGCATGTTGGTGGCTGGGTCCAGGCGCTAGAAGACCACCCTGATGATGCCGCAACTGCCAGGGTGGATGAATGCTCAGCACAGTGAGGGGCCAGGTCTCAGCAGGTGACAGTGCACAGCAGCAGACTCCAGCTGTGGTGGTGGGGGGTGAAGTATGCTAGAGGAGGGACACAGCCCATGGGGCCCACACACACTTCCATGGACATTCCTGCAGAATGTGACAGGATTTCCTGCAAGTTTGTCCCGGAAGGGTGGAGGGGACAGCAGGGTCGGACTTTTGTCTGTGGACTCATGTGCCACCTGGCTGCCCTGCAAGGACCAGGGTTGGTGTCATGGCTGGGAGATTGAGTATCTCTGGTGAGCAAGTGGTCACTCCCAGTGGTGGTGATCATGGCACTGGCGGGGCTCTGGCTAATAACCCCCATATACAGGGTTTTATCCCCCATTAAAGGTGGGGAAATTGAGGCACAGAACTGAGAAACTTGTCCTCACACACAAGCAAAGAGAGGCCAGGGCCAGATGGGCTTTCAGGGCCTGGCCCACACGCCCCATTACTGCCTGCACACATGTGGAAGGTCTGATTCTCAATGTCCACAATCCCAGAACCACTGCCTGCCACAGTGGGACAGGAGGCCCTGCTCAGCACCCCTTCACTGTGGCTTTGGGTGCATTTCTGATCTGCACCCTGGGGTGACATGTTTTGCGCTGGCTCTCCAGGTGTGTGACTGCAGGTGTGCACATGGGACTGGCAGGGCCCAAGGCTGCTCCCCACCCCCTGCACACCTAAGGAGCATCTTTGGGCCCTTGGAGTCCTCGGGCCGCTTGAGGACTGCTTCTTACTGTCCGCACAAGAGCTGGCTCCTTGCTTGGTGGCTTGGTCTTGGCTCAAGGTCCAGTGTCTGGATTGAGGCTTTGTGAACAAGGATGCGCTATTTCAGGTGTGCGAGTTTGTGCTGAACCTGACCAATGGGAACATGCCCGAGGAGGTGGTCCCCATCAAAGTGCGACAGCAGGTCATCGCCACCTGGGTGAAAGCCAAGCAGCTGCTGCAGCAGCAGATCGGACAGCGGCTGGGCACCGAGGAGCAGGTGTGGCTCTGTGACAGGGCTGAGGCAGCCCCAGGGCAGGGGGCACCAGCCTACAAGCAGGACCCACAGGCTGCCTTTTCCCAAAGTTTGGCCCCCTGTTCCCATCACAGGCTGAGACACATCTGGCTGCTGTGGGGAAGCAGTTCTCATGTTGGAAGGTCTGTAGGCTCGTTCCCCACTGAAATTGTTGCCCTCGAGAGTCCGGGCAGGCAGCCTCTCCAGGTCTGAGTTCTGGACCTCTGGGGAGTCTGTCCATCCTCAGTGCCACTTATCCGCTGAGGGTCACCTCCTTGGCAGGGTGCTAGCCCACACCCCCAGCTAATGTTTGATGGGAGACTGAGAGGGGACAGGGACCAAGTAGACTCAGCCAACCACAATGCCCCTGATCCTGCAAACACAAGCCAGTGGGCCACAGTGGAGCCTGAGGACAATCATCACAGGCTGGACAGGGATGCGGGGGTAGCCAGGAAAGGCACAGGGATGGAGACAGGACATATGGGCCAGGCCAGGAATGAGGGGTTGGTGGGAGCCTGGAGCACCTGCAGTGCAGGTAGAGGCAGAATAAGCTCCAGGAGCCTGTGGAGGCCTCAGCACCAGGTCCCAGCAGCCCTCCACCCCAGCCAGGCCACCCCAGTGGTGAGACGAGTGGGTCGTCCTCACTCGAGGCTGCACAGACACAGGATCTTTCTGTTATTATATGGGGGAAATAATGTGGAGGTAGACATTCACAGCAATGGCCTCAGGTAGAAACACTGAATTTTGTGGTCTGGTTTTCTGATACACCTGCTTCACAGGGTTGATTCAGGCATTCTGCAGCCTGTCTTCTCAGTTCCTCAGACCACCACTCACTCAGTGCTCCTCCTCCCCAGCAGAGCACGGATGAGGACATCAGCTCCATGACCAGAGTCCTTGTCGCCCTTGAAATGTACTCGTGCAACGGACTGGGTCTCATGGACTTCACCGTGCCCTCCCTGGCCCAGGTGGGTGTCACCAGTGTCCCTGGAGGTATGCCAATGCTGTGTGCTGAGCTGAGAGTCCCCACCCCAGAAAGACAAGAGGCTGAGCCTCCGAGGGTCCTGCCTGAGGCGGTCAGAATTGGAACCCACACCCACATCCACACGGAGGCTCTGTCTGTCTGCCACAGGGCTGCATGTGTTTCCCTCACGGGAACTGTTTGGTGTGTATCTTTATCTTGATGTGAGGGGAAATGCTTCTGAGCAGCCCCTCCATGTCCTGCCCCACCCCGAGTCCTCGGCACAGGGGGTGGCATTCACGGGGACCACACACATCATCCCAGGCCAGGAGAGGGCATGGCTGTGAAGGCAGTGGCACGTTTTATAGTGCAGGTGGGCCTTGCAAATTGCGGGTCTGTCCAGGATGGCGTGCGCTAAGCGATGAAAAGTCATCATCACTCACGTGATGCCCTTCTGTCCTGGTTGCCTGCTGCCGGGAAGGTGGTGAAAATGGCTTCTGAGTGCAACTGGTCGGACCCCGTGGTGGAGCTGCAGACCCTGACACGCCTGACGCACTTTGCCTACGCGGCCCATGACCATGAGGTCACCATGGCATGCTCTCAGAAGGCCACGCAGATGGGCATCAGATACCTGAGGACATTTGATCAGTAAGTAACCTCCAGAATGCAGCAGCCTTCAGTAACCACCATGGGAGGACATTGAAGCAGGTGTCAACCTTGGCTCCTAACTCACCCAGACACCAGTCAAGTATAAAGTTAAAATAAAGCCGCCTTTAGACAGAGAGACCCAGAAATTGTACTGTTCTTACTCCATTTTTAGAAAGTTGCTTGAGGATGTGATCAAAAAATATATATAGATATAGATATAGATATAGATATCTATATATATATGGTAGTAAACTAGAATGTGAAGGATGTAGGATGGTGGAAATAACAGATCAAGGTGAGCCAAGGTCAGACAATGCTGGCTTGCTGAAAGAGCTGCCATCTAACTCAGAGGAAAGGACCCACTGTGAAGAGCTCCACAGGTCCCCTGGAAAGGAAGATAGTACAGGGGGAGGGGGTGCGACACTGGAAACACAGCAAGGCTGGGGTGAGGCATTGAACTCAGTGAAATCCTGTCCATATGCATGGAGGTGTTGAAGTCCCTCCACCAGGATTAGCATTTGCACAAAAAGAACTGATGAGTTCTGACAATTCACAAGTCAAATAAAAGCACAGACATCATGCTTTAGGGGCAGAAAGCAAGAATGCACAAGGGGAGAGGACAGTGCCACGATGCCCTCTGAGAAGGCAAGCAGAGAGTGACACTTACCGCTTACCCAGGGTCCAAAAGAGTAGAGGCTAGGATGATAAGGGGAGCCAAGAGCCGTGCCCTAACTAGCTGCAACAGCAGGGCAGTACTAGTAGCTGGATGCTAGTTACTATGACAAGAGCAGGACAGGGAACACCGAGGACAGACAAGCTGAGAAACCTCGGTAGGGGCCAGGTCTGAGGTGAGCTCATCCCTGCTAAAACACAGAGCTGCAAACTGAGAAGTCTCCCGACAGGGAGTTGGCAGGGTGGGGAGAGGCAGGCATCCTCAGCCATGTGCAGGCTCCCTTCACCACTCAAAAGTTATTCTTAGAGGAAAGAAACCAGGCAGACATCTCTGCAGAGCGATGGGTGCGTGCTGTGCGTGTTCACATGCGGCTGCCACCTGTGTGGATGGGGACAAGGGCTGCCGCAGCTCGAGGCTGGGTCTGACACTCTTTTATCAGGGATCCTTACACCGAGTTTGAAATTCGCGCAACAAGAAGGTAACAGCGTGCATATGCACAGATGGCAGTAGAGAAAGGGACAGGCCACACGTGACCACAAGAACAATTTCCATGCTCGAACTTTGGAGAATCATCTGTAGATGTCACTGACCACTCAAGGTCATGGCAGACCTGGGCTGACCATTGTTCTGAGTCACAAAAGTCAGTTCCCAGGTAAGGAGGCAGAGGAGGCTGTCACACACAGGAGGGTTGTTTCACTATCATACCACGAACACACAGCCTCAGTTTCCTCTTCAGATCACAGACCCCCACTGCACAGCAGGTGCAGGGTCAGTACCTTCGTCCTCTTGCTCCTTCGAGCAGAGTGCAGACGTGGCTATCTGCTCTTGCAGGCAGGTGCCTAGCCCCTAGGACCCCAGGCCCTGAAGGGATTCTCCCTGGGAAAATGCATTTCTCACAGGAGGCATTCAGTGCCTATCTGGAATGTGCCTCCTACAGCACCAGATGGGGACCATGCCCTGGCGAGTGTGTGGTTTGCCTGTGCTCAAGCCACTGTGCTGTGTGAG
Organism: Castor canadensis; assembly: GCF_047511655.1. Lineage (NCBI taxonomy): Eukaryota > Metazoa > Chordata > Mammalia > Rodentia > Castoridae > Castor > Castor canadensis. The sequence goes on from NC_133392.1 coordinate 856,816, forward strand.
GAGGCAGGGACGGGGGTAGCGGGGGGCAGACGATGCTGCTTTGAGGCTGCTCTGCAGTGTTTGTCCCACTGAACTCCAAGTGCACAGTGCAGACCTTCTGTGGCAAGACTGCCTCTTGGGCCAGGGCACAAACTGACTGAGGGGAAGCCCCAAAACAGCTACCCAAAGTTAGTCATTAAAAACCAGTTAGTAGCTTGCCATGGTGGTGCACGTCTGTAATCCCAGCTACTTGGAAAGTAGAGATTGGGGGAATCTCAGTCCAAAGCCAGCCTCAGGCAACAGACCCTATCTGAAAAATAACCAAAGCAAAAACAGGGCCGAGGGTGTTCTGTAGCCCTGCCTAGCAAGTACTGACCTCAAACTCCAGTACTGCGAAAATAAATAAATAAATAAATAAATAAAACTTAGTGATTCTGTCTCTTGGTTCTGGGAGTTGACTGGACTCAGCCAGTTGGTTCTGGGTTGGATTTCATAAGGTCATGTCAGGGTCAGCAAGGGCCTGTCATAGAGCACCCACCAGCCAGCCATCCACCAAGCTAACTCCCACATCTCCAGAGCTCTCTCCTGTGGCCGGGTGTCCCCAGGACGGCTCTCCATTGAGGTACCAGAACTGACCTCATCATGTGGGCTCTCTAAGCATGGTAGTTCCAAGTCAGTGTCCCCAGCATGAGTGTCCAAGACACCC